>NC_084945.1:20317369-20617369 GCF_949316205.1 Platichthys flesus | reverse complement strand
TTATCGTACAGCACCACGTCAGGCAGCCACAGCCTGTCCGAGGGGACACGGATAGTTTTGATGCCCAGATAGTCATCAGGGTTCCATCTAAGTTTCATGTCAGTCCACTCCTTCATACACACACAGGAAAAATGAGTAAGTTTGAGTGCTATTTTCTCACTTGAGAGTTTGATGAAAAAGGCTGATAACAATCAAATGTCTGAATTACATATTTGTTCCTCACATCTGTTCTCAATATTTCTGTATATTTTATCTTCTTTTTCCTATTGTTCGCTCTTTTATGATTTACTTAACAACTTGATTTGTTATTACTATGGAGCTTCCCTGCAAAAGTTTTTCAAGTGATACTTTTATAACCGGAGTGACAATAAACCTCTTAAGCCTTGAATGCTAAAGCTGAAGCTCATACCTGCAGCTGACTATAACTTGATATACAGACTGGAAACAGCTTGACCAACTCTAATAGCAAATGTATCTGATTTGGGTTAGACATGATAAACATGATGAGTACCCGGAGACCGAATACTCAAGCAAGTTTATTAGTTTATTAGAAGAAAAAAACAACTTAAGCTCAGTATTTGTTTCCTTAGCAAAAAAGGAAAGGGAAAGAAAATCAGACTTTCTGTTTCTGTGGCAGCTGCCCTTCCATCACCCCTTTTTTTGCATGATGCTTTCACTGTGAAAGGGAGCAACTGACCTGAAAAGCCCAGCCCAGTCTATAGCCCAGGGGGATAATTCATAAAATGCATGACAGACAGGACTGCCAAGACCGCGAATAAGGCTGACAGTGGAAAGGCTGTGGCCTGTGGAGGCAGGTGCGTGGGCGCTGAGCCTAAAGGATTCATATGTATGGTGTCAGCTAAAGGCCATCCGGCCAGATTAAAAAGTTGGCGAGGAGAGACTGACTGGTTGCCTCAAAAATCCATAAAAGCCAGATGTTGTTAGCACATTTGCATGGCCATAAAGAAACACTGACATGCTAAGAACTGTACCCAAAGGTTCCAAATGGTGCAATAATATGATGTTTCAGTTCTTTATACTTACCTGTTTCATCCACACATTGGTTGTCATCAGCTGGTTTTTCTCATCCTAAAATGACAAAAACAATTATCAACTTTAATAGGTGGCCAATATGGAAATTTCGATTGAGCAATAATTTAAATAGCATTCTGTCTTTCTGCCTTATTAGGTTTTACATCCATGAAGGTAACACCTCAGTGACACATATTCATAAACCATATCAGTGCTCACCACATCAACTAGCTGGGAGATGGCCAGTCCAAACTTCACACAGATCGTCTGGTTTAGATATTCCACCGGACGAACCCATTTCTGGTAGCCTCCAAAGAGGTATTGAAACAGCTTGTCCTCCGCCTTAGCATACGATGAGATCTTTGGTACCCCTGAAACAGGAGAACAGATTATCCATGGCTGATAATTACCACATTTACTGTCCAGCTCTGGTTCTATTATTGCTCTCGAACAGCGATGCATTCACCCCTCTGACCTTACTGGAGTGTTTATGTCGAGAGTTTCTTGATATGTCCTTTGTGGTAAAGCTTTGGTTTCGAGAGACACAGAAATCAAACCAAACACCCACTCAATATGAAGTACAATGGGTGTTAGGCTTCCTGATAGATCAGTTACAGCAGTTCATTCTCTGTAATGGAGCCACTATAAAAAAAAAGATAATATTGAAAGTAGCAGTCGTGAGTGGAGAGTGTTTCGTGTTGTTTAAATTACATTACATTTACATTACATTACATTACATTTCATTTAGCTGACACTTTTATCCAAAGCGACTTACAATAAGTAAATTCAACCCTGAGGGTACAAGCCAAGAACAACTAGAATGAAGAAAGTACAATTTTTTCGCAACGGACTCGGAGAAGCATACAGAGGCCTTAAGCCTCCGGTGTGACCCGCACAAAGTTTTAACATGGGAGTGGATGGGAGCCAGCTGTTGTTTAAGGCTTCGCGCTGCGCTGAAGAGTCGCTTTGGCGTCGCTTCAGCGTCCGGTGTGAACCCGGCGTAAGTAAATAACTCAAAATGCGTCGCTTAACATACGTCAAAAACTATGTTGCGCTGATTGGTTGTAGGTCTATCCAATTGAGACAAGATAATTTTTTTTTTCTGGTTTGGTTGTGCACGCCCCTTAATCACAGCCCTATGGAGCGGTATCTGACTCACATTCTGACAAGAATTGTGAGTATGACAACGTCAGGCTAGGTTTCTACTCAATTTCCACAAAATTAGGTTTGGGCGTGTGTAATAAAGTTTCGCAGCTATATAACTGTTGTTCAAATGTGTGAAATACTTTTGTTTGAAGAGACAGAGTTTGCTCATGTGTAAAGAGCTTTCAAGGCTGAAGAAATGTGTGTAGAAATAAGCTGTGGGACTGAAGTTAAAATTATTATTGGTAAATACCCAACGGCAAGTGTCTGAGAGACAGACACACATGTTTCATGCCATGCATGTTAAGCAAAAACTTCAAGCTATGAAATCGTCATTTAGCCAATAGCTATGATGCTGCCCAGTGCTTCAAACCTGACAGAGGAGAGAGGAGAGCAACACTGTTGTTCCTTGTTGTTGCAGCTATTGGAGGTAAGTCAATGTGAAAAAGAAAAAAGTCATTAATTGCTTATTGCATGATGAACAAAGTTCAAGTAAAAGTATGAAACTGATGCATTGTCTTTCTGAGGCAGAGCTACAATACATAGAAGAAAGTATCGATTACAAGTTTGAATTACACACAATATCTTTCATAATGCTCTTTAAATCACTCAGCCCCACATTTATAAACCCAATTTATGGATGGAAGAATGTGGCTGGAAATCTACCAAAACACTTGCCGCAAATGTATCGTGTCACCCTTATTAGGGTGTGTGTCTGGATCAGTAGGGACAAGGATGCAACGTCCTCAATCAATGACCCCATAATCAGCCAACTCATCATCTCTTCAGCTCTACCTCCACAATCACCAAGCTGTGGGCTTGTACATGAATTTGTTTTAAAGAATGATCAATGTAATCATAGGGTGAGAAATACATTAAAACAGAGATACAACTCATGTGCTTTTAGGTAATTGAATAATCCCTTATAAAGTAGCTGTGGGAATGAATTCGACGCGGGTGCTGCGTCAAATTCATATTTACCATTAACATATTGAGATGTGTTGAAAGATACTTTAGTTAATGCTGGCTGCTTTTGCACTGGTGCAGAAGAATATGATTAATTAACAGGAAGAGAGAGATAGAAATCTATAAAATCAAGCAGAGGAGAAAAAATACAGGAATCATTCATGCATACTAATATATACACGCTGTCATGGCAACAGCAGCACCTCTCCTCATTCCTCTCCAGCGGGTTTTCACAGTTTATCTGTGTCTGCACTAACAACTCTCCATACTTGCTGTTCCATACCTGCCCACCAGCCGTCTAACAGCTCATCACCTGACCATGATTGCAGTGTGCACACATTGTATCTTTTATTGTTTCTGCCTATATGGTCTCTACAGACATTTTGGTATTTTTGAATGGTTACAAATATTTGATTCGTAGATAGTTGATATCTAAGTTGCAAATATGACTTGGAATGTAAGAATACTTTCAATCTCATTATTTTAAAGTGCCATGAATCTCCAATCACTACCATTATCCAATATAGATCGAACATTACATTAGTTTATTATTAACTCCCTGGATTTCTGCATTAATGATTCAGCATTATACATTTTTCAGAAATCTCCCATGCAAATTTCCAGTAATTGAGTTTCCATTTTTTTTTCAGGGAAAATTCAAGATATGAAGGGGTTAGCCATTAATAGACAATATGTAATAACCTGCTGCTCACGTTTGTCAGCTCATTTTCAAATAAATTAAGATCCAGTCATCTGATGACTGAGGACAATTCTATCTGACAGTTGAAAAGCTGTAGCATGAACAGAGGGCATATAATGCTACTGACATGCAAATGAGCTAAACAGGCCATTACTTTTCTTAAAATAATAGTAGATAGCTGTATATATAAATTGCTGGTAACTGAATTGACGCACTGAACATCAGGTTAGTCAGTGCATTTTGTTTGAGTAACTTAGCAAGCTACCTTCACTCTTCACGGACCATCTGGATATTTCTATATCTTCTCTCTTGGTTTCTTGGTAACATATACGTTGTCTATCCAACTTATCTTCCACCATCCCATCTGTCACACTGAGCCCATTATGTTCCAGCGTGGCAGTTCCCAGTCCATGAGACACTTACGCAGTGAGTGGCACAGGTGGCAGCAGCACAGCAGCGGCAGCAGCAGCAGCAGTGTGAGGAAGGTGGCTGCCCCTCCAGCTCCGGGCATCATATCAGAGGAGGAAATGGATCCACCCCGCTGGTCCCTCGGGCATCACAGAGCTGGAAAATAAATGTTAAATGCGGCAGCAGCTTATTTGTACACTGAGTAATCATCCAAGCTTTCAACATGCCTAAAGATAAGGGTTCAAATCTCAAATCAAACATCTCTGCTCCCCTTTGGATAATCTAGATTCAATCACAGATATTGATCTCATTGAATAAGCTATATAACACAAACAAACAAATCGAAAAAACAAACTGCCTAAATCACACACCTTTTAATATACAGCATAGCATCCTGCACGCTCACCTTGATAATCTTCACCATCTTCATGGTAATAAACATATTTCATGTAATAAAGAATGCAAATGCTGTAAAAACATGCCATGGAAACATACCTGCTGTGAGTCTCTCCCATTAACATGCAGTCCAGAACGCCAGTGGTAGTGATGAAGTGGTAGGTGTCCTGATGACAGCAACAGTGCTGCTCTAGCTCTCCTCCATTCCGTGCAGATTCTTTCTCTCGCCTCATACAGATGCTGCTTCAGTCCCTGCTGCCTCCAGTTGTGCACAGACAACACATCCTCTTCTTCCTCCTCCTCTTCCTTCAGAGAGCCCGCCCCATTTTCCCCGACTATCACCACCTCCCCTCTTCCAAGCATCCTTGTTTTCACTTATAACAGACAGGGATAGCCTGTCTGTGATAGCCCCCCCCCCCCCCCCCTCCCCATGCATCTCCTCAGCAGCACGACAAGGGCAGTTTTGCCACTGAGATTCTGCTTTACATTTGTTACATCATGTGCACAACCAGTATGTTACCTGATGTCCAACACCACACAATATGCTACATATAGTTATACACAGGCTCTCTCTCTGTGTGTGTGTGTGTGTGTGTGTGTGTATGTGTGTGTGTGTTTGTGAGTGCTTCCATGGCGACAGCATTTTGTGGGACCTAGAGATTTTGAAATGGAAGAAATTCATCTTTAGATTTTTTTAAGATTTAAGATCTCTAATTTGTCTCTTAATCACCATAAACCTGCTTTGAGAATGTTTGAAAAGATATAGTGTGACGCTCTGTCATTTATGTTTATGGATTTCTGTCTCTTTGTGTTTTCTGTTTCCTGTTTTATTTTGTAGCCTCGCTTTCCCTGTGTCTTGTTCCAGCTTCTCTGTGTGTCACTTCCTGTCTTTGATTGTTCTGCCCAATCCTCATGTGTTTCACCTGTGCTCAATTGTCCCTTCCTTTCCTCTGTGTATTTAAGCCTCTGTGTTTCCCTTTGTCATCTGTTGGTTTGTTAGTTGTTTCTCTTACTCGTTTCCACACGTCGTGAGATGTGGTTTTTCTTGTCCAGATGTCTCGACCAGCTTCTCCAGCGCTCGTTCTCCGTGCGCTTTGTCACCAGTGTTACCTGTCAGTGTTCCTGTTTTGTTTTTGTCTTGTTTAAAGCCTTTTTTATATTAAATAGCTTTTTTGTTAACAACCTCCGCAGCCTGGGTCCATCTCCTTCCACAAACCTTAACAATATAGCTTAGTATTAAACTGATGGTTTAGAATCAGCACATAGTCTAAAATCATGTTTTTTGCATTTTGCAGCTGAAGGTCAGAAAAATAGTTTGAGGTGATTTAATGAGAAGACCTGCATAGGCTCTGGGATAAGGTTCAGGCTAAGATGTAATTGAGCTCTTCCCCTTTCTATTGGTGGATACAGACTGGTTTCTCTTAACTAAGACACACAGACAGTTATTCTTTTGGTGGGACATTCAGCAAAAACATACAGCCGACGACAGTAAGTACCCTTAAGAATGTTATATGTAGTATGTGTATATGTTGCTAGCATGCTATATGCTGGGGTGGAAGCAGCTAAAATGAGAATTTGACAAATTGTTTAAATTAACAAATTGAACAAAAAAAAAAAAAAATTGTGCAAAGTTCTGTGAATACACCAAGACTAGACATCAGTAAACATCTTGGTGTTTCCCGTCGAAGGCAGCCATTAGTTAAACATGAATATTCTACTTCAAGCTATGCACTCAAGAGGACACAATATCACTGTTGTGCATCAAGCAAAAGCTGGTACATCCCAAACTCAGGCGCGGCGGGTCCCATTGGGCAAGTCAGGCAGTTTTCTTTTATAATTCAAATAAATCACTTGTCATTGCACATGTATGTGACTGGAATGTAATCTTTTAAGTGTCTTGGTTCTCATTACTCCTCCTATTAAAACACTGTCACAGTCCAAGTGGAGAGGGGCGTGGATCAGGAGCTCTTCACAATCTTATCCAAGGCAGTACAATTTGAGCAGGATGCATATCCCTTGATAAAGCTTCTCTGTATTTTTGTAGAAATGGTAGGCAGCGACCTGGTACTCACTGACCCTGTTTGGGGAGCTGGGGTCATTTTGGCCAAATATCTGAACCTTCCACTGGTTTTTAATGTTCGCTGGCTGCTAACTCTAGAGGGTCATCTTGCTCTTGCTCCATCACCCGTATCCTATGTTCCTATTATAGGATCTGGCAATATTGATAAAATGACCTTTTTTCAGAGAGTTAAAAATATGATTTCATATCTTATCAATCAAACACAATACCACTTTTTAGTTAATGTATACCATGAGATATGCGACAAGCATCTTGGGCCTGAAAATGCTTTTATTTTTTCATGCCTAATGTTTTCTACATGGGAAGGTTTCACTGTAAACCTGCAAAATCTTTGCCTCGTCATTTTGTACAGAGCTCTGGAGAACATGGAGTCATCATCATGTCTCTGGGGACGTTTGTGAGTGAACATCCTGCTGACAAGACCTAAAAGATGTCTGCAGATTTAGCTAAATTACCTCAGAAAGTCATATGGAGGTACAAAGGGGAGAGACCGGCCACTCTGAGCAACAACACTTTACTCAGCGACTGGATGCCACAGAATGACCTCCTGGGACATCCAAAGGTTAAACTATTTGTGGCTCACGGGGGAACCAACGGAGTTCAAGAGGCTATTTATCATGGAGTCTCAATTGTGGGTCTACCTGTGTTCTTTGACCATAAAGACAACCTGCTCCGTCTGAAAGAGAGAGGAGGAGCTAAGATCATCTTATATTAGCCAAAGTGGACAAAGACACAACTTCCTAGAAGCAATACAGGAAGTCTTCCTCCAGGCTGCACAGAGATCAGCCAATGAAACCACAAACTATGTTTGTGGGAGGGCCACAAACTTTAGAGGCTGTCCTGGCTCCTAAATGGTGGAATGAGCTCCCAAATGACATCAGGACAGCATAAAGTCTATACATTTTCCCCCGCAAAATCAAAACCCACCTCTTCCGACTATACCTTGAATAAAAGTTTAACTTCTAGCACTTTGTAGTTGGGCTTCCTTGAAGAAATTGTACTTTATTGATTTTTGTTTTTCTGGGTTTGTACCCTCATGTTTCAATGTACTTATTGTAAGTTGCCTTGAATGAAAACGTCAGCTAAATGTAATGTAATGTTTTAACTTTCATTCAAATATATATCAATATTATGAAGTAGAGACATCACAAATGGTTGTAACCTTTGGCCCTTCAAGATCTAACACGGTTTGAAACACCAGGTGGCGTTATGACCCCTGTAGAACTCATTAATGTAGATTTTTTATATAAATTTTGTGATAAATGTGATTTTAAAACATTTGACGAATAGATCTCATGAAAGAGCAGCTCAAAAGGAACATTTAAGTGTGCAATACCATTTAAGGGTAAAGTTCTTGTTGAAGTGCAGCATCGATTTGATTGGGTTTCATTTCAGAGCCTTTGTCCCATAACAGATATTCCTCCTTTAACTTTATATAGAGTGGTAGTTGGCTGCATGACAAACAGATAAGATGATAGGGGCAGGGTGGAAACTTTGGGACACAATCTAGATTTTTTTTTGTTGACATTATGCAAATGGGGGATGGATTTTTAATTAACTCTCAATATCAAGCAGTTTGTGACAAGGAGTTTTGTCCAGAAGTCAGACACATTGACTTACTACAAGGAGCCGACCTTTGGCTTAAGAAACTTGACTTTGTGTTTGAGTTTCCATGGCCAACTATGCCTAATGTTGTTTATATAGGAGGGTTTCAGTGTAAACCTGCTGAACCACTTATTGAACACCTTGAAGTGTTTGTACAGAGCTCTGGAGAACATGGAGTCATCATCATGTCTCTGGGGACGTTTGTGAATGAACTTCCTGCTGACATGACCAACAAGATGGATGCAGCTTTTGCTAAATTACCTTAGAAAGTCATATGGAGGCATAAAGATGACAGACCGACCGATCTGGGCAACAACACTTTACGTAACAGATATTTCTCCTTTAACTTTATACAGAGTGATAGTTGGCTGGGTGACAAACAGATTAGGTGATAAGGGCAGAATGGAAACTGTGGGACAAACTCTATATTCAGGATGCACATAGGAATGCTGACTGAGAAACATTTGTTCTTCTGGTGAGTTTATTTTCAGCTAATTCTGCAGTCACTCACTGTAAGACCGTTTTCTATACATGCACTATAGTGTTTTTCCACAGAAATCCATTGTTAAGTTACAGAGGAAACATACAAGGCAGATATAAATACCAAGTTAACATGAGCATTAAATCTACTACGTGCTCAGGTTGAATGTTATATTTAGAACTTTGGCTCCACCTAGTGGTAGTATCAGTAAAGACAACGTAGTAGACAGCCTTGTTCATGGCTGCTTCTCGTTATTGGTGGCAGAGTAGAAGCTGGTGTTGTATTTTCCACAGGAGAGCAGCAGTAATGAGAGCGGGGAGGTAAAGAAGCTCTGACTTATTTGTTGGCTGCTCCTCTCGATCTGTCAGAAAGAGATCACAGTTAGAGCCGCTGACAGAGCAACTTTCCTGACCTTGAAGAAGCTCACTCAACTCTAGCGTTGAACTTTCATGAGGGAACACCAGGTTTATAATAAATGCAGGCAGGTTCCTTTGTGACTAAAATGAGGACTGATCGATTTTTCATCGTCACAAATCACATTCTAAATAAACTATATCAGATGGAAACATTCAGACAATTGATTCATATTTAATAAAATGGATTTATTATTTATAGGCGACATTCAGGTCT
Organism: Platichthys flesus; assembly: GCF_949316205.1. NCBI lineage: Eukaryota > Metazoa > Chordata > Actinopteri > Pleuronectiformes > Pleuronectidae > Platichthys > Platichthys flesus. The sequence continues at coordinate 20,607,928 of NC_084945.1, read as the reverse complement.
TTAATTTATCTAAGAAGTCTGTGCGGCATAAAAGATAAAGTATGATATAACACTAAATCTTGTTTTGCTAGCCACCCTATATTATAACTTTAACATGAAGCAACAGCTGTATCATGAATGTTGAGATAGCATTACCACCAGCTTCACCACGGCTGCTATCAGTAACATAAAAAAAAACTGCTGAAATATATGCATGTAGGCAGGTTAGGCCTCTGCTACCAACACAGGAAACATTCCGCTATAGTAACTGAATGCAGAAAAAAATCAAAAAAACTGTTTGTTTTTTTCGTGAAAATCATTAGCATTGTAATTTTGATGAGCATAATTATATGCATGCTATTCTATGCATGTTTTAGATTCAATAGAGAATATGTTCTGCAATTTTGATTAAATACATGGAGAGGAAATATTTTAACACTATTTAAGCAATTTTATTTCATGATGATACATAGATGTCATTAAACTCAATGTGCTTTACAGAAATGACAGAAGCATGAACAGTAGAGGTGAGATGCATAAAAAGTGCTAAACATTAAAAACATTTTAAAAAACCACTACAGACACAGTGGAAAAGCACAATTAAGAAAACATGTAATTTATAATTTAGGTGTGAGATTAAATGATTAAGTGAAGGTAGCTGAAAATAGAGCAGATCTAAAACATTTTTTAAAGCTGGTTAATGTTTATGGCAGATTTGATTTCATTCCAAAGGAAATTAATCAACAGTATTGTGGCATCAACACCTACATTGTTCATGGATTCAAACAAACAAATTGATAATTTATAAATTGCTAATCACACAAAAAGACTATGCACACCTACACTTTTCAATGAATTGTCTGATGAATTGAATACAGGGACAAGTACTTTTTTTACTTAAACGTATAATTGTAAAATCACCGAGATCTTTAGACGTTCACAGGCAGGTTCCAGTTGTGCCAGTAACTGACTGTAGAACCAGCAGATGATCACTTTTGTTTTCTCTCGACAACCTGATACAAAGTTGTTGGGTTGACTGGTGGTGTATCTGTGGTGGAAAGGTTCACATCTAAGCAGAGAGTTTGCAACAGTTGTACATGTTGACACGACAGAATTAGACAAAAGGCTGTAAGCACCATACGCACTGGTGCTAATAATGGAGATGTGGCTTTCCTGTGAGATGCACTGAGCTGACTAACAGATACTCAATGAGGACAACATACTGTTGTAGGGTTATTGTCCCCTGTCTGTGTCGCCCTGTCAGTGAGCAGTGCCAGTAAAGAATGAACATACAAACAGCTAACTTAACAACAAGAACAGTGACTCTACCTCTCATGTTTCCAACTCTTCAATCACACTGCTGTGTGTGATAACTGCTCACCATCTCTCTCATCTGCGTGTCTATCTGACCTTTTACCAACAAAAACTACTGTAACTGTAAAGCGTTAACACACTGACCCAGAGTATCGTACACTCTCTCTTCATCTTCCTCCCATTCGTCAGAGCAAGACATGTCGTCAGCAGCCCCACTGGCCTGATCCCTGACAAGGAAAACTTTACAAGTTTAGTAATTTCATCTCATCTTCATAACAGATGTTAACTGATAAAAAATCTGATTACTTTTTTACATTAAATAAATAGTAAGTAACATACCAGACCTGTGCATAGAAGAAACACTCAAGTATAATTTATATTTAAATCGTAATGTTCTTACCCCTCTTCCTCCTCCATGCTGAAAGCTTCTGTTAATTGAATGAAAACATTTGAATAAGTTAAATGAATATAGTTGAATGTAATTCACAATATTAATTTATAATAATCAACAACCCAGCATGTTTTCTCTTCAAGTCATTGTCGGTTATATTCAAATAAATGATTTTTAGCATAGCTACCATGTTGTACGTTCTGATATTCTCCATTTATCTGCTGCTGCTCTTCCTCCAACATGTCTGCATTGACCTGCTGACTCCCTGAGCTGTAAGACAACACCCAAAGCCCTGATATTTACTAAGTTTAAATATTTTTATCGCAAACAGGTAGGCACACCTCAGAGTCAAAATAGTCAATTTTCATTTACTTATAAAAATGTCCATAGAACACACAGACCACAGCAGTGACAACAGGTTTAGAACGAGTGTTGAATTCATCTCACAGCATTAAACATGAATTCACTCACCATGATTTGAAGAAAACTTTGAAGGCTGTTGAAAAGAAAAACTGAAAGTTAAAGTTATATAAACTACATTTATTCTGTGAATGTTCAAAGTCATATTGGTGTTAGTGAAACAAGACCGAGAAGCCATACAAAATAAAATTACATCTAAATAATAGGAACAGATGGGTTTTTTATTATTGTTTGTGATTTAATTATAGTTTTTGCCACTTGCTGAATCCCTTCTAATCCTCTGACCTTGTTTGTTAGTGATCTGCCACAGACAGAGCACCAATAACAACAACAGAGTGATCACTCCGCACTCGACCATCAATCGTAGCAAGAAGAAACTTCCTGGAAAACAATTAATCATCATGAACATTACTTTGCAACAAAATAATCAGTTGAAAAGAAAAACAAAGTCCTATCAAAAATATTATATTCATTTTGAACCCATGAGGTGTCCACACCTTCGTCCTCGACCTGGATCAACACTGCATTATTTCCATAGACGGTTTTTTCTTGCTCTTGGATGCATCGGGACGGCAGCACCACGCAGCTGTAGTGACCCGAGTCCCTTGTGACGGCGTCCTTGATGAAGAAAGTTGTCTCCCTCCTTGCAACATCAAACGCTCGCACTTGTAGGAAGCTCTCATTCTTCATCAGGTAAGACTGGATGACTTGACAGTCACCGAGGGTTTGCAAGGCGTCAGAAACAGCACATCTGAATTCTATGTCTTCTCCCTCGCTGACTGTCCACACCCCGGCCACTGAAATGTCTGCAGGGACGAAATTGGCTGCATCGCAGAGGGAGAAAATGAGTGGAGTTCGACATGTTTCCTTAATAATAATGAAAATATTTACCTATAACCTGGATCTGGATGATGTTGTGTCCAATCATTGCTACTTTAGAGGGAGGATAATCCCTTTTGGAGTAAACACAGCTGTAATTTCCACTGTCCTTAAGGGCCACACTGTCCACGACGAAGGTGGAATCGTGTTGATCTTGCTTCTGCGTCTTTTACTGATTCCGAGGCCGTTCTTACACAAATACAAATAAACACTGGAGACTTTCTTGTTGCCAAATGTGCTGCAGGTCACATAAAGGTCACTGTTCTCGCTTATGTTTTTCTGTTGGGACAAGACCCTCGCTGGATAAATATCTGCAAAATCCATTTAATAGGACAGAGACAAACATCATTTTGATGAACAATACAATGCAAAATACTCAGAAATTCCAACTCATTAACGAAGACTCACCATTGGGCTCATCAGGGATTGGGCTTATAACCAGCTTTACAAGGGTGCCTTGAAGAAAAAAAGCAGAATCCCTCTCCTTTAAATTGTTAGCAAAATTTCACAGAATTATAAATACAAACAGCTACATAGTGAAATATGTAAAGTTGTGAATACTCACACATAAGAATGATGATTGTATTCATGACTGTAGGTGAAGTGACACCCATGGACTCTCTCCCTCTGCACGGGCTCCCATCAGGTTATTGTCTACACCTACACAAAAGCTGTGTTAGCACATGTGCAGAAACTCTGATGAACCACTTCCTGTGTTTTTTCAAAGAAACTCACCAGATACCTTTCCAAAACAGCTGTGTCTTTATTTTGAAATATTTCACACTTAACACAAGCTTCCATCTCACATATTTAACATGCTTTGTTCCCTTTCCTTTTATTTGAAGTTTTTACAGGATGTAACCAGCCGAGTTTGTTAACTGATACCTTTAGAAACTCATTTATTTTTCTAGTTTTCGAGTGAACTAAAATGTAATTCATTAGCCAGGGTCTTTCTTATCAGATGGGAGCATAGCTGTATGCTCTCTGTTGCCTCTACATTAAATACAGGCTGGGTTTCCCTGCAATCACACAGCTTGCCACCTGCTTGGATTTGTAGCTTTTTGATAAGAATCAAAAAGTGATGTACAGACAATAAGCGCCCCCTACAGGGTGCTTAGACTCTCAAATGTGAATAGATTCAATGTATCTAGCTTGTAACATGGAGGCTGTGATACCATATCTGTATGGATTCGTTAAACATTAATAATCATAAGGATAAATTAGATTTATACAGCGACTTGCAAGTCACCCAAGGCCACTTTACAGAATTTGAAATTAATATAAACCAAATGCAGAAATAAATGAATAAATAAAATATAATAGATGAAATGCTCTTATGGTATAAACTTGTGATCAAAAGACTTGTGCTAATTTATATGCACTGAGCTAATGCTATAGCGGCAGCACACACTGTTTAGTACACCAGTACACATAGAGAATTGTGTTTTGGGCAGAGAGTTTTTTTCAGATGAGGACGGGAGAGGAAGACAATAAGTTCCTTCATCACTCGCTCTCCATATTGACTGTGATCCAATAAGCTGAGTTATCTACGAGGGGTCTCAGAGTCTGTATAACACACTGATTAACAGAGCCTCATTGACCTCATTGAACGACAACTACATCCCACAGCTTTTGTCTCTGAACTATTTCAGAATCTACGATTGAATCGTCCTCTGCGAACTATGTTAACATTAACATAGTTAGCATTAATACGTTAACATTAACACATTAACATTAACAATTAACTGTGTTAATGTATTTACAGAAAAACATGGATACAGCAGGATTTAATCATGTACATTCACATAAAATGTCTCTTTAAACGTCAAATATTTTCAGCATATCTATAGTCACAATTTATACATTTCTATATCAGATCCAGAAAGTATCTGGACAAACCCAAACAGCAGCTCTCATATGCATTTCGAGCTCTTTAGGTTTCATTTGTAAACTTTCAATAAATGTTAGAACTGATATTACAGATATTAGAGTATGTTACAATACAGGTTGTGATGAAATGGGTGACATATCCCTTTAAAACAGCAAAAAAAATACTTGTAGTTTCAAAAAATGACCACATGATGTCGCCTTCTGACAAAACATCAGTCACTAATATTCATCTCCCGTCTTTCAGTGTGGCACCACGTTTCTTCAGAGTTTAGGATTGTCAGTTATCATATTTTTTTTAGACATGTCGTCAGGATTTGAGTGTCTGAGTGTTTTTCTTTATTCCACTTTTGGATCCACTCTCTTTTCCTTCTCTGAGCTGCTGGACAAGACTCGTATAAGTAACGGCTGCTGTGCAGTTCAACATTCTCAAGATGGAAGTTTTGTCAAAGTGACTCAAATGTCCTCCAGGAGTAACAGAGGCTGGAGGAAGAGTCCAGCTGTTCCCAGGATACACACGAGGACAAAAACCCACAGGAAGATCCTGTCGATCACCATAGCAACGTACTTCCAGTCATCCTGAACCTGTGAGGAAATCACAGCAGAAACATTATAGATTCTTGTTTGTAGATTTTTTGTTTTTGTTTGTTATTTCTAATAAAAGCTTGAATTTACTCACCTCCTTTGCTTCATTCTGCAGTCTCATGTTCTCTGCTATGTATTTGACACTCTCAATGGCCTCCCTGATCTCAGGAGAGAACGGCAAAAGGGACAATATCCCTACGTCCAGAGACTCGGAGCTGGAGCATTGACTCTCCTCTACCAAACCAGCATTGCCTCCTGTCAGCGCTGCCAGGCACTCCAGTCCTCCACTCCCTCCCCTAGAGTCTGTAGGCAATTTGCCGGATCTCTGGTGCAAACAGCAGTTGCAGCGACCCTCGCAGCACAATAACCCAGAGCCTGCATCTTTTCCAGGGTCTGCGTTCAGGTTATTGAGCTTGGAGAGCTCCGTGCTGTTGAAAAGCCGCTGGCGGTTGGTCAGGCTGGAGGCCAGGGCCTGAGGCCTGTACTGTTTCTGCAGAGTGCCCGACGAATGAATGGAGCAAGGTCTAGCATGCATTGTGTTGACGTTGTCGACTACTGCCACCTTCTCAGGGTCCCTCTCTGGCCTGGTCATGAACATCACCCGGGGCAGCAGTCCCAGGAACACACGGCGCACCCAGCAGGGCATGGTGTGGGTCTGTGGTGTGCGGTAGTGGACGTTCAAGACAAAAACAGTGATGACAATAGAGAGGGTGACAAAGATCATGGTGAAGAGGAGGTACTCGCCAATCAAGGGTATGACCAGTGATGTGGAAGGGATGGTCTCGGTAATAACAAGCAGGAAGACCGTTAAAGAAAGTAGAACAGAGATGCACAGGGTGATCTTCTCACCACAATCAGACGGCAGGTAGAAGACGAGCACGGTGAGGAAGGAGATGAGCAGACAGGGGATTATCATGTTGACGGTATAGAAAAGAGGCAGCCGGCGGATGTACAAAGAGTAGGTGATGTCTGTGTAGATTTCCTCGCAGCAGTTGTATTTAATGTCGTGTTTATAACCAGGGGCATCGATGATCGTCCACTCGCCGCTCTCCCAGAAGTCCTTCAGGTTGATGGTGGAGCCAATCAGCACCAGATCGATCTTGGCTTTGTCATAGGTCCAGGAGCCGAATTTCATGGTGCAGTTCTGGTAGTCGAAGGGGAAATATGTGACGTCGATCTTGCAGGAGCTCTTGAAAATAGCTGGAGGGATCCAGGTGACATCGCCATTGTAACGGAGCAGGGCCTTTGTTTTGTCGTCAACCTGGAAATCTCCAACTGCACTGCAGAACCAGAAAAAGAGAGTGAGCAGGACAAAGGGGAGGTTTAGGGAGAGGGACACACATAGTAGACACATGAGTCAGTCAATATTTAATTGAGGGATATAAACAATTATCTATGGTGTCATGGACATATGAATCAAATAAAGAAATATTGTAGTTGCCATACATTTGAATCTCTGTACTTTGACTCCAAGGTAGTATTAGGTTTTATTATGGACTATTTTGTTGATGGACCTTTCCTGTGTCTCCTTGTGTTTAGGTTTGTGTTCATTTTTTTCTTTCAGAGTTCTGTGTTTCCTGTTTTATTTTGAAGTTTCTACACACTTTGTGTGTCTCTGCCCTGACTTCCTGTCTTTGACAGTTTCCCTCCCCTGTGATTGTCTGCTCTTGTTCATCATGTGTTTCACCTGTGTTTAATCAACCCTGCCTCCCCTGTGTATGTAAGTCTCTGTGCTTCCCTTTGTCAGTCCGTCGTCTTACGTCACCACCCTGCCATCATTAATTCACTTATCCCTCAATTGTGTGGTTTTCTTCCTTCTGTTTTGTTTTTGACCTCAGTGTTTTCCGTTCATGGATTTTTAGATTTTGCCTTTTGTAAAAAATTATCTTAAAAGACACCTGTTGTGAGTTTACTTGGCTCCTACCTTGCTTCTGCTCCTTAAACCTTGACAAAATATCCTATCTGACTTCCCCTTAACAATATGCAAACCCCAAAAATACAATACAATTTGTCATGAATTTAACCAGCAATTAATACAATTGTTGATCCAGATGTTTAATGTGGTGTTAAGCTTACTTGTTGTACAGCACAATGTCTGGCTTCCATATCCTGCTGGATGGCACACGGATAAACTCCACGCCTCCGAAATCTTTTGGATTCCATCTCAGTTTGTAATCATTCCAGACCTGGAAAACACAACAGAATGATTCATCTGCAGTGAAACAAGTACATATTTCAAACAAATTCTCTGACAAAATCCTTTTCTAATCAAATGCTCTAAAATTTTTTAGGAATATCAATATTCTGTATTGGTAAAGCTGAAGATGAACATGTTCCTGTCTTTTCTGATAATTAGTGAGTCTTTTCTGCCATGTTTCTTCCGAACGAATCCAAAAACAAGAGCTGGGATCCATCTTTGTGCAAGAACAAGGTTGTTGTAAACATAAAGCTATAAAACAGTATAATTTAATTTATTAATTTAATTAAAATATCATTCAATTATTTTTAATCCATAAGATAATATGGATTAATTCTATAAAAGTAAAAAGTAGAAGTAATTTCCTCATATTATTATGTTTTGGTGTAAATGCCGGGTCTGAATTCTAAAATGTCCCTCATTAAACTAATGGGAAGTTGTAATTTTCAACTGAAGCATATTAAAAGCTTATTCAGTGTGTGTGTCAGGGGATGAGACGGACTATAGTTTACAGTGTGTTCTATGGACTTCTCGTCCACTGTTTTTGACCCTCTCTTGAGGACAGCCAGTGAGACTCATGAGACTCATAAAGTAACAATAGTAAAGTAACCTCAGAGAGTCGTAAAGATTTCACTCAACACTATCGACAGTGTGGTAAAACGAGGCAGAGTGGGAAAAAACCTTTGTACACTCCTTTCAGACACTCTAAAGAAAATATTACATTTAGACTTCATCTCTCAGCACCACAGAGCAATTGCAGCTCAACCCTTTAGCATGGAAACGGCTCCAGCAAAGATGAATGCATGCTTAGTAACTAAGTAGGAGACTTGCTGCCTCATTTTACACAAAACCAGTTCACTGCACTATGCATGTTTGAAACAGATGCACCACAAGGGACCAAATCTATGGTATAAGCATCAAGGCACAACAAATATATTTATGTAGTGGACTCGGTCTATGTGACGAACCTGTGAAGTTTAATCAGGTTTGTTGATTCGGGCTCAGTTTACCACCATTAATGGTCAGTGGATGAACATTTTAACTGTGGTAGAGAGTAGCTCACGTGTGCTTGGAAAGTTGTAAAATTTTGCTAGATACCATAATACACGATTTAGTCTCTTCATGACGGTAATAGCTTGTATTTGCACTCTACCTATGTCGGCCGGTTTCACCCCTCTATCTCTTTGCCTCTCTCCTTCTGTCTGAGCTCACATATATCGGTAGTTAGTTTGGTAAAGCCAAATTAGCAGTTGTTTCAGCTTTTTTCCTCCACCCCCAAATGAGAAGTGGAGCCAATAAAACCCTGTGTCTACTGCATAGTCATTTGAGCCGGGAGTAAATGCTGATTGTATCCATTCACAATGCAGACAAAAGCCAATGTTATTTTTGCTGCTGTGATCCCCCCCCTCCCCCCGAAAAATACCACCACATGAATCAATGTGTTTAAAAAACTTCCTCTCATGAATAATTCAAGCTGTCAGTCTATCCCAGAATAATAATGTGGGTCAGACGGCTGGATCAATACTTGATGTCCTTGCTTGCGGTCAATTTGCAGTCATGCTCCATAAACTTACATGTCTCAGCCACAGATTGGTCTCCATGATCTGATTGATTTCGTCCTGAAAACAGAGCAGAAATGATTGCGATTATATAAAAGCAAATACAAATGAATGTTGACATACCTTAAGTTAATCATGAAGTGTCACAGGCAATCATCCAGTCAAGATGCGTTCTGCAGGGTCAGACCTCAGTGTATGCCCCAGACAAGGGGACTGAGAGAGGCGCACTTGAGTCCTCTACGCCTGGAGCATGACACACACACAACAGCTGGAGGGTGGCAGCACAGCCTCAGCTTTAATCCTAACAACTGGGTGCTAAAGGTGGAACAGAGGGACTGAGGAAGGGGGAGAGAGGAGAGATATGGATGTAAGCTTTGTGTCTGACTTTGACTGGGAATGAACCCATCTCAGGACCCAGTGCGTAACATTAACCATTCATGTGACCATTTAGTGTCTGTTGAGCTTCTACTCGGCTGGAAAGCACAGGTAGATAGATGCAGGACGATCTTAATTGGATGGGGAGAATGGTGATTTTTTGTATCATCTATCACGCGCTTCACCACCAAATCAGTCGGAGAGCAGTGACTCAAAATCGTCCAAGTCAGATCCAAGGAAGATTCATTTAGAATTTAGTGGGGTTCCTTCAGTATGATGTATAATTAACTCTGGCTGCAGGATTTCTTAAAACCTAAAAATGCTGAAGTGGCACTGCTGCATTGCAAAACTCTACACATTGATTTATGTACGTAATAAACAAGAAAAGCAGTTTTCAATGGTGCTTGTGTGCAGATTTTGACAGGTAGAAACACGCTAGCTATTTCCCCCCTGTTTCCACTTCCGACTATTATCTATAATGCATAACCTTTAAAGCGTGGGTTGGTAATCCTTGAAAAGCTAGCAAGACCTGGCTACACTTTAAAAATATGCGCCCATTACCAATACATCAATGCTACGCCCCAAAACACATGAAAGTGCACTGCTTGACTTCTGCTAAACTTTTTTTGTGACTCTCTTGCAAACTTCTGGCTATCGTCTCTGCTTCAGGATTTAGAACAAAGAAGAAAAGAAGTGTTTCAGGAACAAATTATCATCTCTACCTTGAAGTGTTATCATCTCTACCTAATCTGCATGTTTGGACTGTGTGAGGAGGCCAGAGAAAACCCACACAGATACAGGGCGAAAGACTACCAGAGAGCTTAAATTACAATCCCTGATTCCGAGATGATGACTGAATCGGCCTTCCTGGCCGATGAGCTATTGAAAGTTTAAATGAGCCCATATAGCTCCACTTGAAGGATGGCCGACAACAATTGAGTCTAAGTTAGCAGCGCACCAGGTGTTCTGAGGGAATAACAGTCATCCATCAGCACCAAGATATCCACAGCCTGCCACGGACTCGACAAAAGAAAGACATGGCCATTTTCTCATTTTTGTCTCTTTTTTTGGAATAGTAGAATGTAATGATTTCTTTAAAAATCTTCCTTCTTTATAGTAGGGTGGCACAGAAGGTACATAGCAAGAAAGTTCCCAGTTCAAATCCCAGCTTGTCTGCATGGGATCTTTCCATGTGGAGTTAGTATGTTCTCACTGGGTTTTCTCCAGGGACGCCAGCATTGAATGTAGACTCTGAATCGTCAATTGAAAGTGTGAATTCAAGAATAAATGTCTGTTTGTCTCTTTTTTTAAATAACGTAACCAGATGACTTTTGATAAGATCCTTGTCCTTCAACACAGGTAGAGGGACTGATGTGTTATTGTGCCGTAAAATTCAAAGCCTTTCCTCTTTTTAACGAGTGAAGCTGTCGTCCTTTTCAGTTGCGAGCCTTTTTGCTTAATTGTCAACATCCACTCTGGACCAGTCTGATTCGAGCTGCAGAGCTGCCTGACTGGCCCCCACCGCTCTGCACTGAACCAGCTCCGGCGTACACCCATCGTTAAATGGAGAGGTGCTCATGTGAAGTGGCAGTGATTGAGTGATAGTCCTCGGCCTGCGCTGAGCAGTGCCCAGACAGCTGACATTTCCCATCTTGTCTGAGCCAGGCTGGTGCGCTCCTCAGTGTTATATAGCTCAAACACCATGGGCTAGTGGCTAGGAGTATCTCAGGTGTCTCAGATGTTGTCCCAATAGTCCCCTGGTCTAAAACTTTGTTGTCCAAAGTAAATAAATCCATGTTTCTCATGAGGCTTGACAGCAATGAATGAGTGCATTATGTTCATATCCGCCACAGTTCCTGACTCCACAATAAGCAGAATGATGCATTTGTGACTGTGATAAACTATTTGTTCAGAATTCAGAAGTGAGATAATTATAGACTTCTGTGAAATAACATTTTGTAGACCACTTACCACTTTGACCAGTTGTGACATGGACAACTCGAACTGCACAATGACTGGGTCAGACACATTTTCCACTGGGCGTATATACTGGTTGTATCTGGAGAATATCACAGAGAAGAGCCTGTGCTCGCCATCTGAACACGAGCCTCCTGAATCAGAGCAGAGGGTCAAATGTTCAGTGAGTCAAACAAAAGCTGTATTTCAATATAACTCATCAACTCACACACAACCATGTTGGTTTGTGCTACAAAATCCAATTTTACACAGATTCCCATTTCAGTGTGTAAACTGAGAAGAACTATTCTTATATATATATGTATCTTTTTATATTCTTATAATGCAGTGGTGACTAGATTCATGTTGCAGAAACATTCAAATTCAGTGAAAACAAAAATACACTCATCAATTCAAATGAACAACCTCAGCTTTCTTTTTCAGTATCAGTACCAGAATTTAAGAGATAAGTTATTTAAAATGAAGGATGTTATTGTTATGCATGAGATTTATTTAAAACAATATATATATTATAAATAATATTTATTTTTACATACTTTGATATGGCAATAAACATGTTTATGAAAAGCAACAAGTAAAGTAAGATGTGAGGCTATAACAGTAGCCGACAGGCAACTCACCTGAAAGAAGAAACAGAAGGAAGGAAGATGAGAGCACAACGCCGCACAAACTGGATTTCATCCTGTTTTACTTGACAAATGCAAAATGAATATGCTCCTCGGAGCAGACGAGAGGATGAAGTGAGGAGTGAAAGCTCGTCCGTAGCTGCCGTGAGAGAGGGGGGGGGGGGGTAGAGAGAGAGGACGGGTGGGGGGTTGGGTAGTAGAGCCACACTGAGCCAGAGTCAGCACCACTGCACCACAGTGCACCGATCTAATACAACCAGGAAAACCACTGGTCAGTGGTGTGAAGGTCTGATTTATCACACCAGGCTTGAAGTTAGACTGATGATTTCCACCAGCTTCACTATCCGTTGCAATTTACTGCACTTGTTTGGATTATATAAAATAACTAGAATGAGCCCGTACCGCCACCAGATTTAAATTAAATCAAGTTGCATCAAGTGTTACACACTCATAGATATCAGTCCTCTACATATAGGATAAATGAATCCTGAGAAATTGATAAATTTATATGGACATCTGGAGCAGGTCCTCTCAACAGAGGCTGCTATGTTTTTAACAGTAGCCCAGACTGGACAAACTAAAAACCTGTGACAACTGAAGGCTAACACAGGTTCTCTTTCATGTTTGGAGTAGGAGGGTCAGCTCCTACTCCAAACAGTTTTTGCATTATGATGCTAGCAAACAAACAAACAAACCTAAAAAACAAACAGATATAAATGAAAACATAACCACCATTAAATGGAGCAGTATTTGTGGTCTGCAGCTCTGCTCTTTTCTCCACATCTAGTTGGGTTGAAGTGGGCGATGGTTGCTTTGGAAAAAATCTGTCAAAGTCATTTCTCAACACCAATCAGGATGTAGCAACATTGGAAGAGACAGTTGGGGACTCGTTTGGTCTCTGTAAATTAAATTCTGATCAAGGTGAGGCCCTACAGCCCTGGTGAAGCAGATGAGCAGATCATGAGGATTTGATAATTGGTTGTTGTATATGATACCGTAAACCAAGATTTCAGGGATGTGCAGACGTGCACTAACATTTTCTATGCTCACATGGACCCAGGTGGTGTTCTTCACACATTATTGATTTCCATATATGATCCCAAAACAGCCTTCAAACAAGATCTATAGCCTCTATATATCACCGTTCAGAGTTTGGAGTCCATCTAGCTAATCATTTATTTTTGTCTTCCTTGGCTATTTTTTGTAAAATTACATCTGTATCTGCTGATATGTCAATTTCTAATTGGGATAAAGCTCTGTTATTTTAGCTCTGGTTTTGCTTTTTTCTCAATATTATGGTAAAGTTTATTATAGTATAGTTCCTTAATTTCCCTCAGGCTCAATAAATGATCTATCTATCTAGTAAAGTATTATTTATCTTTCCTCTGGCTGGCAGGATGGTGTGTGGTGGTTTGAGCTCTGTCCTTCGCCTGGATGAAGGGGAGCTCTCATTGTATTTCAGCCCAGCTGATCCCTACCGGTGCTGCGGGTGTCGTCTGGTGTCTAACCAGGCTCCCAACTCCTCTAAAGGGGCAAGCTGAAAAGAGAATTGCCCCCTGGGTGGCGGTCATTGAAGGATATCACATAGAGAGAGGAAGTATAATGCCGGGGGGAGTTTTCTTACTCTCAGACAGGGCAGAATGAAAACTATGGTTTGTTACACCTAAACATTAAATAACCGAATTCACAAAACTTTGATGAGAAAAAGCTGACTAACAAACTACTATGTGATTAATGGATTTAAAAAGAAATGGAGTGAAACGTTTGGACTGAATTTTCACAATCTATGAGGGTAAATCGTTGTCAGAAAACAAACGCTTTTAGTGTGTGTGCGTGTGTGTGTGTGTGTGCGTCGATGTGTGCGTGTGTGTGTACCTCTCTTATTAAAGACTAACAACATAAGGCTTGTGATTTATGGGACCTTCCTCTGATAGTTGAATGAAGACCCCCCCACCCCCACCAACACCACCTCCACCATTGCCAGGATTGAAGCAGGTGATGGATTATTGATGGATAAACTGTGGCACCGCACTCTCTTCCCCTTTCCCCTGACAGCATATTAACAGGTGAGTCGGAAGAAAACCAATGGATGAAGAAATGCAATATTAGAGTTAAGCGGGTCGTTAACACAGATGCTGATTTCTATCTGTTGATTTTAAATGAAGCTCTCACAAAAGAACCATTCTGCAGAATCTCTAACGAACCCACCCAGCACTGTTTATGGAGCTCTAACTGTGGTTTGCGCCTGCACAGCAAATATGCCTGACTACAAACAGAAATCAACTGTGCTGTAAATGCGCAGATGAGTTAGATTACATTGTCTGAAATAAATACGCTTTGCTCTTGTTTTTTTTAAAGACACGTGTAAGAGCTCTATTTAACACAACAACAAAAGCCATCAGAAACTTAACAAAGATGGACGACATGAAAGCTCCTAAAAATCAAGCCAACGTTTCTTGATCCAACCCTGGTGGCCTGCTGCGGTATAGGTCATAAACCAAACCTCCTCCATGTTAGTGGATAGGATGAATTTTTCTCACAGACAGTTTCTGTAATTTCGGGTAGCTCTTATCACATTGATGTATGTTCATTTTACGATAAGTCTGGCTTAAATTCGTTATTTGATGCTTTTATTGACAGCTGACACTGTCTCACGGTGATCGAATGTGTTTATTGACGTACCACGCTATCGTGGCTCCACCGCCCCAGAGTGCTACTATATAGTCTCCGGCTCCGAATGGGCAAGATGGCAGCGTTTGTATCTCGGAGAGTTTGGCTTCCTTTCCAGGTAGTGGGAGGAGGTGGAGACGTGTCATCCATCTTTATATACAGTCTGTAGACCGAGACAACGTAACCAACTAGAGAGCTTTGATTTTGTGAACATCATCCTTTGTGAACAGCTGTCTTTTATGTGTGTGATGAAATAGCCCAACTGGCACATCTTCAGTGAAAGCACCAGTTCCTTTATCACTTAATCACTGGCAGCAGATTAACCAAGCTCTTTGGCAGGACCCCTGACAATTATAAGACTTTATTGAGGGACTTTGTGCATTTAATTAAAAACTGAGAGAGGACACTGATTTATTTCACTTTATTATTTCATTCTTTAATCTCACATCATATTTCATTGATATGGCAGTAAACTTAATACAAATAAGCAGTTAAGCAACATTTGAAAGCAGATGAATGTCAGTTACTGCTGTATTGGTTATATTCCTGCAACAGTTCAGCACATGTTATGTTTGCATACTTGAGTGGAGCGGAGGCTGTGCAGGGTTATATGGCTACAGGCTACAAGGTTTACACTGGAAGGAGACATTTGATACATTTTTACTTCACATAAAGAGTCTGTTTATTCCACCGATGATACAGAAAAAAGGGTTTCAAATTTGTTTTATTATCCTGCAACCATCTAAGGTGCCTTATTGGTGGAAATTTTCACAGACGCCATAGATGTCAGTGCCTCTGGTCCCTTCCAATAAAGCACCACGTTAGGTAAAATAAAAAAGACCTTAAAGTTGCTCAGTCTCTCTTGTTTGTTCCTCAGATGCGAGGAGTCTCAGAGCTGGGCTGCTGGTTTGGAAAGTTGTGACTCTGAAACAGAGGCTGCAGAAACAGACCCAGCGTTCCCACCACACATACTATGATAAAGATCCACAGGAACATACGATCCACCACCATGGCCACGTACTTCCAGTCCTCTATCACCTGCACAATACACATAAATCAGAGGTTAGTTAGTGGGTTTGTATGACTGAAGAATCTTTAATCACTGTTTTCTGTGGATGCTGTGGTGTCTGTCGTGTCTCTGTGCAGCCAAAAGGGGGAAGAGAGTGTAATTTGAGTGAACAGGTGAATGTAGTGTGTGTGCGTATGTGAGTGTGTTTGTGTGTGTGTGTGCGCTTCACATAGCTCTTCACTTTCTTCACATTGAAATCCCTGCTTCCACATCTCACATCATGCAGATAATGTATAATGTTAGCCCACACTTTATTTTGCAGTATACTTTTTCATAACTTCGTTCACACTCATGCAAATGCTACTGCTCAGAATAGATACTATTATATTAAGGATGCTCACTAGGTACTGAAATATTATTTTCTGTCACTGTTACGGACACACTCTGAAATAGCTTTTGACCCTTTCACCCCATATTCATTTCTGTCCTTGGTAGGTTTTGAAACAAATCTTTTATCATGTCTGGTTCCCTCCCCCCCTTTATTGATTTGTCAGAGAAAGCGATTGATTACCGAAAGTCGGACTTCAATTTGCTGGGTCACAGCCAGTACTTAAGATTAGTGGATTTCCATGGTACATTTCAGGGGTCACAGAGAGTATAGTATATGTTTGTATTGATGTTTTCACATCAATACAAACACCTTTGGTCCATGCAGCTTATTTGGATGAAAAGAATCTCAACTCCAAACTTAAGCAACGATTTTGTGCCCTCGTTAATTTCATTATGACATTAACTAACTAAAGGTATGTGCTAAAGTTGTGTTATTAACATTTGCATTTTAGAAAATGTTTTTTTTGCTTTGTTAAGATAAGATAAGATACATTTATTGTCCCACACACATGCACACATGCACACACACACGACATGCAAGGGTGTAATAAATGTTCCATATATTTATACCACTTTTATGTCTATGATTTTTTTTTCTATGAAGCCAGAGCCAGGAGCCAATCAGAGGAAATGACAACAGTTTATCCTTCACTCGTTGCCTGGCAATTTAACTGATTACTATATCAGGAGGTCACTGCATCCGACTGTTGTTGGTCAAGGAGTAGTTTTAGCACATATCTCCACTAAAGTCACAAACTATTTACTTTACATTAATACCCCAGATTTTTTAAAATTAAGGCCGATTCAATATTTACCCCAGTTTCCAGTCTTTATGTTAATTCTTACACAATATAGGGATATGTTTCCTATTGTATTTTTCTCAAATGTTGAACTATCCTGGACACTGATTTGATGATCACCAAGTTATGCTACTGTTTACATTATTGAAACATGAAGACAAACTCTTTTACTTGACTGTATTTTAGCAGTAGTATAATAGTAGCGGTGTGGCCTAGGGGGTAGAGCGGGCGACCTCCAACAAGAAGGTTGCTGGTTCAATCCCCACTCTTCCCCATCTGCATGCCGAAGTGTCCTTGGCAAGATACTGAACCCCTAAAGGGCCCCTCATAAATGTTGAGTGTACTAAAAATGTAAGACGCTTTGGACAAAAGCGTCAGCTAAATTACATGTAATAGTAAAGAGCAACTGCATGGGGAGTTGTTTTGTGATTTATTTATTTTTTAGCTCCAAAATGAAAAAGACCAAACTTGGAACTGGGAATCAAAACAGAAAAAAAGAATTTGTAGTTGCACAAAAAATAGTCTGAGTAAAGCAATGCATGAAATGTATGAATGAGTGTGTGAATGGGTGGTCGATAAGACGCTCCATATAAATAAAGTCTGTTTCCCATTTATCCTTCACATTTAAACTAGAAAGATGGATGGATGGATGTGTTTACATACACTCTGATCATCGTCGTCTCCCATCATGTGCTCGGCCACAAAGCGAACCCCGTTCACCGCCTCCTGGACGTCAGCAGCCCAGTCGGAGCTGCTGCCCTGCTGGAAGTCCTTGGTGGAGGTGAAACCAGCAGGAAGATAATCTGTGGAGCGCAGCTCCTCCTTCCTGTTGAAGTGGCTGTAGCCCATTGAAGCAGCTACATTTTTGTGTCCTGAGGTGGAGATGGGAGAGTCAGAGGAGAGCAGGGCAGAAGATGACGTGTTGAAGCCTGTTTTGGATTCAACTTGGTAACCTAGACCCAAGATGGATCTCCTCGCCCTCAAGCACCGCTGTTGACGAAGCCGCTGCCGAGCGGAGTTGTTGTTGGGGCGTCTCATGAAGAGTAAGGCAGGCAGCTTGACGAGAAAGATCAGCTTGACCCAGGAAGGCATGGTGTGGGTGCTGGGGGAGCGGTGGTGCACGTTGAGCACACACACGCTGGTGATGATGGAGAAGGTCACCAGCACCATGGTGAACATCAGGTACTTGCCAATCAGAGGCACATCCAGTGAGGTTGGGGGAACGATCTTGGAGATGAGAAGCAGGAACACAGTGAGCGCCAAGAGGACAGAGATGCAGAGGGTCATCTTCTCTCCGCAGTCTGACGGCAAGTAGAAGACCAGGATAGCCAGCGAGGTGATGAGAACACAGGGAATAATTAGGTTGATGGTGTAGAAAAGAGGCTTCCTCTTGATGATAAAGTCATACGTGAGATCCACATAGGTGGGATCCAGAGGGCTGACAGTCCTTCTGCCTGGAAGTGCCAAGATATCCCACTCCCCACTGGGAGTGAAGTCATCCATACTAGCTGCCTCAGTCTTCAGGATCAGGTCAATCTCGGTGTGGTCGTACGTCCATGAGCGGAACTTGAGGGTGCAGTTCTGCTGGTCAAAGGGAAAATGCTTGACCTCGATCTTACATGCACTTTTGTAGATGGCTGGAGGAAGCCAGTTGATACTGCCATTGAAGAGAACAATAGCGTTGGTGAAGACTGTCACCTCATAGGTCCCGTCAGCGCTAAATGAAACAAAGGAAAGAGAGAGGAAACTTCAGAAAGCCAACAAATACATCTCTGAGGTTTGTGCTGTCAACACTGCAATCATAGTGGAAAAAATAAAATAAATAAGCTTTGTAATCGATAGTAAAAGTCAAAATCCACCTTCACTAAATAGAAACTCTGGATGCACAGTAACACAGAGATGTTCATGTCAGTGCTTACTTGTTGTACAGAACAATGTCCGGGAGCCAGATGTGTCTTGATGGAATACGCAGCTTGTCGATACCTTCATACTTTGCCGGGTCCCATGATAACCTGTAATCCACCCAGTGCTACAGAGACAGAGAGACCAGGCCGTGAAGTCCGACTTCCACACATTTTCTCAACACCCGCTCATTTCTAATTACATGCTTCATTAGCAATGAAATCTGTTTTAGTGCACAATTACAGCGGCAGGGTAAGAATTGACATGGTTTAATTCAAGTTCAGGGAGAAGGACATCAGACAGGTTTTATCATACTCACCTGAGTGAGCCAGACATTTGTGGTCATTATCTGTTCTCTTTCATTCTGGAAATAAAAAAATGGGTTCAAAATTATTTATTATTATTTTTCAATACAGTTTACAAAGAGGTTCACATGAAGGGGTCAGTATCTCCTGCAGAAGGGGCACTTTAGATCTTAGTTGCCTGCAGCTTTCATTGCAAACCATAACTTATCAAGAGTTTGTAACACTTCACTCGAGATTAAAAAGTTTTCCTTCCAAGAGCAAATTTCCAGTCCAAGGAGCTGCATGTTAAAGGTGTCTGCACTGTTATTACACTGCCATGACATATAATTCCAATAAAGGGATTCCACCAAATGCCAATTACCCCAAGCAGTACAATGGAAGATCATAAACGCAGACTCTGAAAGTGGCTTGCTGCCTTGGACTGCGGCAGGGAGGAGCCTCTACTGTAAATCTGAGAGGAGCCTCTATCACTGTGGGTTAAACAGCTTTATGGCCCCTTTTAATGCAATGTGCTGAAGTTTCAATCTAGACATGACAGAGGCAGAGATCACAGCTGACCACATCCATCCTTGACTTCATCCATCGCCTCAGAGCTACGGCCTCTCAAACACAGGCTGGATGGGAAATTAACTGCTCTCTCAAAAGCTCTGCGGCTCTTGCTCCTGTCTTTTCTATCATCCTCTTTCTTTCACTCTGCCATTCTTTTTCCGTCTCCCTCTTTGTCACTCCAGCACCTCATCTAAGCCTCACACACACAGATGTGCACACATAAATAAATGCACACACACCCTCCCAGTGCCTTACCACACTGATGAGCTGTGCCAGAGATACTTGGAGCTTCACGGTGACTCTCTCTGCCCTGTTGAGGGCCGGCCGGATGAGGGGATTGTAGCGATCTTCTCCCAGCAGCCAGTTCATGAGCCGCTCCTCGGAGTCAGCACTGCGGCTACCTGGAGATACATCCTCTATGTTATTATCCACAGTCACACACAGAAGTTACAGAACTAAAGAAGTAGTGCTCGAATGAGAGACGCAGGAAAGCACAGACAGAGATGCTTCAACTTGTGATGGTTGTGTACATAGAAGCAATAGCATTTAGTTATGAAGTGCCTGTTCTAAACTTGCCTGTTTGTCTGAAGTGAACTGTTTGCTCATCCTAAGTTAAGGCTCCAAAGCTGAGTCCTCCTCAAACCGTTCTACAAAATACTGTCACTTATTGTTTGTGTTCTGGACGTTGTGTGCTGAGCTTTTAATATAAAGTCTATGGTGCAGAGTGAAGTTAGAAGTTTGTGCTCATCCTACCTGGTTTATCTGCAGTGAAGATTTTATGTAGGATAAAATGTTTTGCATAAAATTAGACAGAATAAGCTATTAACATGTGTTGCTGATGAATACGTTTGAATGATTGACTTCTATTTCTTTTTTCTTATTTCAGAGGTCTGTTAAGCAATCGAAATAGACCCAAGTTCACAACTTTTCAAAATAAAACCTCTGGAATTCAGCTCACTATATAGCATTTCAGGAAGCAATAAGGGGCTCGTGTTTATTCAATTGTTTTATTAATATTGAATCTATCGCATGTTCAAATCACACCAGATTCCACACAGCAGTTCCCCCTAGCCATTAACAATACACATGACAAGTGTGAAGCCAATAAGATGAATGGTTCTTGAGATATATGAGACACATACAGACAGAGAGAGATTTCAGGAATAAGTATAGATACAGTTCATGCTACTTGTTTTCATGGTCAGAATTTGAAAATGTAGTTTTATTGCGTCAGTGGTTAAATTTTTACAAAGCCAACATTGACAGAGTATGAACCCACAGTCTGGGACCTACATGTCTGTCCACTACTCCATCTTTACATTGGTTTTCTGAGCATCCCTCATGTAGACGAAGTACAGCCTCACCCTGTCAGCCTGTTCCTGTGCTAAATCTCCCGGAGCAGCTCATAAAATACTGTTGCTCCTCTGTTGTGACAGTCTGCATCATCCTATCAAGCATGTTAAGGAACCAGCAGCTGTCAATTAAGAAAGCCAGGGATTACTGTGTTGTGGGGAAATAAATCTAAAGGGCCCTAAAGGAATTTTCATATTTAGGAAACAGGCAGATGTTTTCACAGCATGTTCCACTTCCACTGCAATGAGGTGAGACTCTAACTGATGGGCCCGTTGAAGAAGAATCACTGCTGTTGTTGATATTCAGCAGAAAGATATTCAGGGCTGCAAAAGGGATTGATACTGCATGCTTCTTTAAAGTTATGTGGTGATGTGATGTAGTAGTAAAAGGGAGAATGATATTAGACTCCCAGCTCCTGTGCTTCTCCTCTTCCTCAGTATCAAACTGTGTGTGTCATTACTGGCCTACAATCTCCTGGAGCTTTGCAGGGCGTGGTATTCTGACACTCTGGCCCCACGGATCAATACACGCTGCCAGGACTGTGCCCCTGCCAGTCATTTGGCTGAGGTCCCATCCAACACAGTCAGACCTCCACAACACAGACACTTGAGCAGATGGTGTGTTGTCAAATCCCCAGAGACCAGAGTCAAACAAGTGCCGCCTTCCACCCACAGGTGAAGGCCACTTACAAAGCTACCTAACTTGTGATCACCGGCTGTTTGTGTGTGTTTGTGTGTGTGTGTGTGTGGGGGGGGGGGGGGTTACTGTGTAAAACAAACTTTTGTGTGTGGCGCTGATGTGCGTTGATTGAGACTAAGGTCAGGCATGTAAATACAATGCAGCCGGCTGCTGTAGAGGGAGTTGATAAGGTCACTCTGAGCAATACACTGCAAAACATTATTCTACAAAAATATACTTCACTCTGCAAAATGAGAGAGAAATGAAGACTCTGGATAAATGTTGAGTTAAAGTATAATCACTATTTCTTTCTTCTTCTACTCCTCTTTGATATCAGCACTGACAAGATAAAGGTATTAATCCTCTTTTTCTGGCTCGCTCAACTTTTTATGAAGGAGGCAGGACAAAGGCAATATGTGTCCATATCTATCCTCTGTAACATGAATATGAGTAAATTTTATTTAACTATATATTTGTGCATAACATTTTAGAATATGCATCAATTAACGAAGACCACAGAGTAGTTGCAGACTGTTAGGTCACATAGTTAGGACTTATATCACAAAGTTAATACGTCTTGTGAAATAGTGATGTTGAAGAAGTTAAGATAAGCATCTTAAGAACAAAAGTTTTAAAAAGTTGTTTAAAGTCATAATTTCGGTTTAGGTAGCTCTTTCTAATATAGTGTGTGCTCATTTATTGTATTTGTTGCTTTTAGTTGTGATACAAATTTCAATATTAAACCTTATGAGAGCCTGCTGCTGATTTGGTGAATTCAGGCTCTATTTGATCACAGAGCTGACTCATCAATTTGAATTAAATGAATGTAGTAATACCAAAGTATCACATCTCAGCTGCACTTGCATTTTATATTTATATGCTCTGATGATTTATATTCATGCATTTGTGTATATTAAAACAGACTTTAAAATTTCCAAATTTCTCATTTTTAGTCATTATAAATAGCCAACTGCAACTCTGTAATTCGGTAATTTCAGTCACTGTCAACCTGCAGCACTGAGAATCAAACGCTGCTATTCGACTTTTGGATTCGACATCAAGACGGATCACTTCTTCGCACAGAAGCAGTTTTAGCAAAGGACTCTGGAGATGACGCAAACATTTGGACGCACATGCTTGAAGTGTCTAAAATGAACAAGTAAAGCCAGACAGACTCACAGTGAAGCAGCGGGAGAAGGTACGCGAGGATGGAGAGAGCCCGAGTCATTTTCTCGGCACCATCTGCTCCACAGTGGTCCTCAGGGATGATGAAGCCTCGGAGCTGCGGCGGCGTCCTGCGCTCTTCCCCTCGGACATACCCGACCCTACGCGCTCAAAGTCTGGACACTTTACCTGCGCGCTACTGATGCCTAGAGAAAAGAAGGACACAATTTAACCGGATACTTTGACCGGGATCTGTTGCCACACCGCAGGGTCGCTTTTAGAAAAATCCTCATGAAATCCATGCAGCCACCTCTGCACACACGCGGGTTCTTCACGCTCCACCGCCTTCACGCAGTGTCCAGCCCTGGCGCGCTGCTCCCTCCGTCCCCCTGCAAGTCCTGCAGGTCCTGCACCAGCCCCCGACCAGCTCCTGCAACTTTACACCCGCTCAGCAGCTGATTGAGACACTGGATATTCTATTTCCTTTAATTTTCTAACAGGAGAAAGTTGTATTCATGTATTTAATCAATAAAAGAGTAAAGGCTTTGTTCAGGTCAAGTCTGGACGGGATAGTGATGGTAAGAATGTGTCCCATGTGCAGTTATTGCTCCAGTACTACTCCTCTATACTTTTTGAACCCCCTTTGCCCCAAAACGCTGATAAAGGGTGCATCTGTACAGAAAAAAACTGGTTTAAGTAGCAACTGAAATGTGCTTAGAAATAATCAGTGAAGGAGGAAGTACTCAAGTATTTTAAATACAAATCATGGACAAACATATACCCAAGTAAAAGTAGCACATTAACCTTTCTACTTGAGTTAAAGTAAGTGAGTACTTGTCTTTCAATATACTGAAAGTATTTAAAGTAAGACTACTTGCCAAATTATTGGAGCAACTTTAAAAAATACTTCAAATGGCAATAGACAAATCAATTAAGTTGACCTAACTGCTAACAAGTTATATGGACACAATTGCAAACTTTAATTTGAAAGAACTAATTTGTGTGTTAGTTCAAGTTAGGTCATTTTTTTATTTGCCAAATGAAAAAAAAATGTCAGTGTATAATGCAGCAACCAACTTCACACTGCTGTGGGGAGTGTTGCTCCGGAGAGGGCCGTAAATTATCCTCTGCCCCTGCGTCCAGTCAGACCAGGAGCAGTGCAATCTAAAGGGGAGCAGATTTACAGTGGCCTCGCTGCTTAAAGGCTCATTATAATGGCCTGTAAAGGAAGTGTATCAGGCACCAGGAGCAGCCTCAAGGACTCTCCTGAGGTTACATTTTTAACTCCAAAATATTTCTATTCTTGATCATTGAGAGCAGATCAGTATGGTGATGAGGTTAGATCTTAACTTATTCTATCAGGCAGCTGGGGGACTCACAGTTTGTTCATTATTTTTGAAAATGTGTCAGAGGTATTGCTTACACAATAATAAATGTTTTTATAAAGAAAAGCAACACTTTTTTGATTTAGGTTTTTCTTATTAATTGCACTGGTACTCATCTTGTGACCCCTTAGATTCATCTCATATTCATCATTTCATATTCATCTGAGATTCCATCATAGTGCATGGAATGTAATTTTGTTTAACTTTTGCATTACTGTTAAATAATAATCCAGTTCACCAGCCTTAACTAATAGCTGAAATTCAACCAAATGACACATTTTAAGAAAAAATATAAGTAGACATATTGGTCACAATGATGGAATATGTACCACCTTGCATGCACATTTCTCAAACTATAAAGTGTTCTCAAGTTGCTTGCAAATTGTTAAAACATAAGGCTGTTTTAAGGCTTGAACATTATCTAATACAAAAGTCACAACTGATTGCTAATCAGCTCATATTTCTCTAATATTTTTAATCAACATGAGATTTGATTCTCACCTAGCAGCCATCTTGACAGTTTATTTTGAACGGGCAGAGAACTACATGTGAGTGGTGAAACATGGCTGGTCCGAAATGAAGCATGTGCCAGGTCATTTAGTAAATGGCCATCTACTTGATCATATTAATCAGTAATGACAATTTAAAGGGACACATTTTGTGAAATATTCAATATCGACAGGATCATTCTGAAGAGAGGAGGGAGGTTGTTTATGCTATGAATCAAAGCCAAGCATTCCATCACTTATAGGATCGAAGAACTCATTTTTCAATGAATATGTGTATAAAAACATCCATTATTTCAAAAATGTGGTTTGCAGAAAATTTCTTGAGATGTTGTTTAACTTGGAATACAGACTGTAAAAAAATCTTATTTAAAATTGTATTTATTTATTTGTGTGATGACAAGTAAGATCCTACGTGTGGATGTCCAAATCCCACTCTGCCTGACAGTGTTTCTCTACACGGTTTTACTTAATATTGACACACATTATTTGGTAAGAAGCTAGCAGTTGCTTGTAGGTTAAATAAGGGGGTAAACAATTTAAAATCTATAGAAGGATTGCCATAAACATTTCAGTGAAGTTCGTCTGAGTTGATTAAATATCTATATAATGTCCGTGGTAATTCATTGATGATTCAGATATTTCAGTCACTACTACCAATTTGGGGTCTGAAAATGCCACGGGGGGGAGGGGCAATGAGGTAGATAAGAGTCACAAAAAACACTTTTTACAAAATTATTGTTTGTGTTCTCCCAAACAAATACCATAAATCAAAACGTAAACATCCTAGTTTTTTTTTTTAAGAGGTGGTTCTGAAATGGGGGACCATGGCACACTACTGGGAGGTCAATGAAAACTTTCCAGATTTCCTTAAAATGATCATGATACATGTGTACATGTATAAATACTTTGACAAGGTACTTTAAAAATATTTTTATCACATGTCATATCCTTTTCAGACATTTCTCTTTCTAGAATTGAAGAAAAAGGTTACGTCAAATAAATCTGAGAGGACATACATGACTCATGTCTGTGGCTGCAGTGTGAAAGTTACGAGCTGTGAGCTTCCTGCAGGAGCCTCGACACAGTGTGACAGTGGACCTGTTGACACATGGACAAACACCGAGAGCATGAGAGTGAGAAATGTTTCTGTGAGCCTGGGAAGCGTGATGGTGGAGAAATGGCTAATCAAAGAATTGCTGCTGTTGCAGTACCATGTTGCACCACTGCAGTGCCGTCTTGTGAGGGATATATATCACGCAGGCAGTTCATTACCTGGAGTGCTTGGCTCCTCCACCAGTGGGTCTCAGCCCTATGTGATGGTATCGATCACACACCGCCCATCAGCCTGCATGGGGATCAACACGGTTCGTTGGTTCATGCAAGTTGTTGTGGTGTTAATGATAATCATTTATTTGTAGAATTTCTTTGTGCATATGAACATACATATATGCATGTATAAGTACAATTAAGTGCAGTTACTTACTATGCTTTATACTTCGTTTTGTATACAATAAGTAAATCTGATACTTTTTACTCCACTGTTGTAGTTACTTGTTACTTTACAGATTAAAATGAAAGTAAAACTACTTGATGATTCATATCTCTTGTAGAATATAATGCATTGTTTCTGACAACAAAAAAGGACCAGATTAAGTAATCATGATTGGCTCCACCTGCAGAGTAAAAGCCAACTTGCAAATTAATGCATCATGAATACTGATATTAATTATATGGATTATATTTCAATATTTGATAATGCAACACTTTTTACACAATAGGTCTTCCACAAAGATCACTACACGAGATTAAGAGAATCACATATCTGAGGTATAAAATAAACAACTGCTGGATCACTATTTCTCTGTGAGGCTTAAATAAAACAGAGTTTTCTTTTAATGCTTTTAGTGAAAATGTGTTTCCTTGCTATATCACGTTTAAATGTCAGCAGTGCAGTTACTAATTAATAAATAAACAACCGTTTGCTAATTGCTTATCAACTCTGAAGCTAAAATGTTAATGTTGTGTTCTTATCTTGTGTTTGGTGGCCCACAAAATGTCAGGTCTAAAGTAGATTTAGTTGCTAATAAAAAAAAACACTGGTGTCATCACATCAACTGGGACTGAAATCTTAAACCACCTGCGATAACAAACAGCCCTGAATTAGTGTAAGTGGAATGTTTATGGCAATGGAGTGTTTATGCTTACGTTACAGGATGATGGATGAGTAAACAGTACTTCCCTCTTTATTCTTTGACATTATAACATTAACACAAAGAACACATAACAGAATCCCAGTAAAGACGGACAAAATGCCAATTGATGTTATTTCAGCTATAACCTCTATCACCTTCCACCTCTCACTCTCTCCTGCACCCTGCCTGAAGAAATTGTGCTCTTATATAAATATTTTGAACAACCCATCTCTCCCAATATCACTGGAAGCTCTCTGATGGTTTGCGGCCTCTAACTGGAACGGTTTGTCAGTTGGCAGAGATTGGATGTTTGGCACATCCTCCTGGCCTGTGTCACACAGCACCATCCACAAATTATATGTGACCACAAAAATACATTATACAGCGACCACAAAAATAATTGTTTGTTGTTCATTGATTCATATTCCTGCAAGCAAACCATGTTATGGGATGTTTTTAAAAAGGCAGTGCAGTGGGACTTTTGACTGACATATCACATGTATACTATATACATATAGTGGACAAGCTGGGCAACATTTGTGCACACATTTAGATGATTGGATGTTTTTTCTGAACCGTAACAGAATCTGTAGGAGTGAGCGGAATGCAATAAGCAGCCGGTGGGAGGGCTTATCTCAAGGAACCATATCTGTTGTGTCAGACTGAGCGGTCAGTAATGAATAGTCTCTGGAGAAGACAGATTAGCTTGTTCATTAATGTATTCTGCCTCCCAGTGATAGACAGGAAGGTGAGACCGCTCCAGAGTGTGGCGTCCAATACGTCATACAGCGAGACTGAGGAAGATAAATGGTCTTGTGTGACAGCTGCAGATAGAGCAGGAGTTTACGTGACCTCCCCAATGTACTCCGCAGTGCCCTTTTAGTTTTTTGTCACATAAGCGAGAGGTTTTTAAAGCACACCTGTCTCGAGGCGCAGCCCCACAAATCCTGACGGTATCGATTTGTTCTGGGCCATCCCTGATCTCATACCCCTCAGAAGTCTGATTTAGAGATGGCCTTCTCCTGACGTCCATACTCAAGGAGCTCTTCCGGTCATTTTAGCCGGCAAAGGCTGCACAGAAGTGGATTGAAGGTTGAAAGGCTGACTTATCAAATTGTAAGTCCCAGTTTGGAAAGTCAGAGGCAGACACACTGTAGGAACTATAGGAAATAAGGAGCTGTCATTCTTCCTTGTTGTGTGCTGTTGTTGCATACTGGAGATCAGAATATTGAAATCTTAGAAACACAAACAATTATAGGAGTATTGATTTTTACATATATTGTTATAACATAACAACATATATTCATATACATGTGTGTCTGCAATTGTTGGTATAGTATGTGAGACTGCTTATCTTTTTCTGCAAGTGACACCAAGAAAAAAACACTTCTACAGTCCTCCAGTATTAAGAGAGCTGTAAAATGTATTCCATTTGTACATTTTTACATAGGCACTATTTACTGACATGCATTCCTGCTATCGCACACGTCTGGAAACAATTATCTCTGCCCAAGAGAGAGATCTTAATGTGCTCAGGAAGGTGTGTCTAAGAGCTCCTGGACGAGAGCAAACCGTGTCTGTCTGTAAATTGTTTCTTTCTGTTTCTTTGGTTACAGGAATGAGTAAGATGTGGGGGGGGGGGGGGGGGGGGGGGGGGGCAATAACCCCAATATCCGGGAGATACACAGACAAAAGGAAGGAGCCAAAGAGAGAGAAGGATAAGACACAGATAAAGACACAGATAGAGATAGAAAGAGATTATGCTAAATGATCAAAACTGGAATACCTTTGCTGCAAAACATCAGACTTCTGAGGAAGCCCCATAAAATGCACATGACTTAAAATCCTCCACGACATTGTGAGGTAAACAACCCAAAAGGGGCAATCAGACAGCTTGAATAACACTCAACTTATCAGTTGATAAGTCAGTCATATTAACACATAAAACATTACGATTTTGAATGTAAGTCGATGTAGGGAAATATTAAAGAAGTCAGTAGGGCTTAATAAGCTTGGGTGGAATGCAGCCTGAGACGGCGTCCCACCGTCCAGTAACCACTGCATCCTCCGAGACCAGCCTCTTGCACACGTCTTCACGTCAACAAACATTAATTTTGCCTCAACATCCAATATATCAATTTCCATCAAAACCAATAAATCTCTGCATATTGAAAAGACATTTAATGATTTCTTTTTCAAAGTGTTGCTTCTTTACACACAGAAATTGACAAAAGCATTAAACCAAGCCCAAATTATAGAGGTGTTTTATGAGGAACCATAAATGAAGCCGGCTACCAATTTCTGTGAGCAGTAAAGATTACACACTCCACTAACAAGATAATAAAGCTTCAAAACCAACCTCACTCAGCCTTATGGCTCTTTTTTTTTTTGTCACAACAATGCAATTCCCAATGTTTTAAATGATATGGTTGCATCGCTTTGCATTGCTCTGCACTTTGTTCCACTCTGTCCATTTTGGATGGGAAATGTTCTGCGTCTACCACAGATATTGCATCAAGATTTTTTTTTTTTTGCTAAACTCAATTGTCTGAGCAGGAAGAGCAGGAGACTGTGGTCCTGGGTCAACATAATTATGATAGAATATGACTGACAGTGCAACTCTGCTCCTATTGGACCTTCAAGGCTGGAACCGTCTCCTGGGGCTCGTGGGGTCAGAGCTGTGCAGATCCAATCAATGGCTATCAATGCTGGACATGGAAATAACCCGCCTGGGCCCGTCCAGGTGTGTGAGATGGGTAATGTGCTGCGATGAGCGTGGTCCCACTGGGAGGCTTGATCACATGATTGAGTCCACAGCTGGATGAACAGAGAAACCCATTATCAGTCAGTTCAACATAGTTATAAAAGAGAACTTGACTTCAGTCTCACTTTTAAAAAGATGTTGTAGTTGTGAAGAAAACTGTTAGATCTCATCTTGCGTCAATTGCAAATCTTGCAACCACAATAAAACACTACAGGCACTAAAACAGACAAAGTCATACAAACTAACTAAATGAACAGTTGTGTGACTGACGCTGGAGCTTCCGTTTTGTATCATCCCAGCCGTCTCTCAGGGGATAGCTTGGGCTAATGACGTCTGTACATTTGACCAGGATTATGTTGCTGTGATTCAATTCTGTGTCTGTGTTACCATCAAACCAACTCTCCAGGGAGAAGGATGCAGAGGAGGAAGCCTCTTTGTCACATCCATGGTACCCAAGAGACCACAGATGCCCCTCATCATCACAGAGATGTCATCCTAGAGGGGGGCTGGGTTCAGATGGTGGAGCGAGTGATTGCTTTGTGTCTGTCTGGACATGCTGCTAATGCCACAGGGCATAGATAATCAACCAACCACGGGCATTGTGGCTGGTAGTTTCTCCAAAATAAGTGAAACAGATTGGATGGGATGCAGCATTTCCTCAGATGGAAATCTGACCATCCATCAATTAGCTGAAAGCAAATACCCTCAGGCCAGAGAGGATAGTTTGTTAGTGGTGGAGCGGCTCTAAAGCATATCCACATAGAGGCTTTCCATCCTGTCTCTGTCTGCGATATCAAGCGCAGATAGAGTGACCCAGAATGATGGGGTAATGTCAGTTTTGATAAGAATAAGATGGGGTGTGAGGAGAAAAACAGAACAGGGTAGCTCTAGATATATGCCTGCAATGCCTGGAAAGTAATAACAAGTAAAAATGGAAATACTGTTGCATTCACAAATCATAACAACCAAGCAGACATTCATTAGGAATGAAAAACAAATAATTATTATGACATTATGTGCAACCTTAAATGGATCTTATTCAAGGAAAATATTAAAAGCAACACTTTGAATGATTTTACAAGCAGAGAGTTAGATGAGAAGATCAATAACCACTCTTGTGTCTGTCCTTTATACTGGCTTTAGACAGCAGCTATTTAGCCTCGCTAGGTAGGAAACAAGTGGAAATAGTTACCCAGCTAAGAAACTACCCCACAAAGAGTCCAAAAAACACTTTTGGAGTGTTGACACAGTGTTTTAAGCCAAAATGTCAAGGACTCTTAAGTGTTGATTGGACATTTGAGACCTGTGTAATTTGTAGGTAAAAAAAAATTTCAATGGGGCCTTTTGTCTAATATATAAACATTTGTTTAAAAGAGACTGAATTATTTACTACAAAAAACGTTCCAGCTATGAAATGTAACAATGATTTTATGTTCTCCAATGATGAACTTATCCGCCATGGTAAATGCCTATCCTTAGAGCACAGAGCCAGGTTAGGGTGATGTCCTTAGCTTGATTCAATTTGTGTCGTAATCTAAGCATTGCATAATTTAACCTGGACGGCTAATCTTAAAATGATTTATGCCCCTGTTCATTCACAATGCAGAAATGAGGACATGCAAAGAAAAAGTTTGACATGGCCTCAGGTTGATTAAATCCTGAACGAATACTGTTTTCTATCTCTATATGCTAATGGTATGAAACTATCTATCTATCTATCTATCTGTACACCAAGACGTTGTTATTATCCACATGGCTTGTTTCTGTATTCTCAAGTCTTAAATCTTCACTGCTCAAGTTCAGAGATCAGTTTGACCGGTCTGAAAAGTGTCAGGTCTGACCCAATCTAAATTCTCTGTAGCTGTTAGTGAGCACTACAGAGGTGCCACTGACTGGTCCACAGGTAGAGGTTAATTGGATGTGTCACAGCTCCCAGGATTCCAGATGGTACATTGCTCCCCCTGAGACCCACTCCGTCTTGAAGTCTCCACTGTGATTAGCGATGTGTCGTTCGTGAACTATTCGTTCATTTTGAACAAATCCTTACATGACTCGGGAGTTACGAGTCCTCTCAAAGAGAGATTCGTTCATTTTCTCGTGGCCACGCATCGGGACTGTTGCATAGGCTCAGTCAAGGAAACAGAAATGATTCGTTCATTTCCCGACTGGATTTTCAGGTACGAGTCTTTGGATCCTTTTTCACGTGAGCTGCATGGGCTCAGACTATTCAGGTCACGTGAAAAAGGATCCAAAGTATCGTATCCGGCAGAAGAACGAATCATTGCTCCGAAGACATGGTCGGGAGGTGAACGATTCGTTCATCTGCCGGGTACGATTCTTTGGATAATTTTTCACGTGACCTGCATAGGCTGAGAAGAGGAAACAGAAAGGATTTGTTTACCTCATTCACTTTCGCGTGACTAGGTTTAGTAAGATGTGAATGATATTCGTTCACAAGTAATAATTACAGGTTTTTGAAGAATTTGTTGTTTATATCTACGGATAATACGGGTTTAAATGTTATTGGAATTATTTCCTTAAATTTAGCTACAGCACTATCAGGTAGACATCTAGAAAATGAGTTTTTATTAGTGGCATATATTCAGTTAAATAAAAAATTGAAGGTTATTAAACTATGGTCTGATAGAACTGGATTGCGCGGAAGTACTGCTAAATGTTCAATTCCGACACCGTACGATTATACAAGGTCAAGTGTGTGGTTACAACAATGAGTAGGTTGGTGTACACACAGACTGAAACCAATTGAGTCTAGTATTGAAATAAATGCTACGCTAAGGCTATCTTTATTATTGTCAACATGAATATTAAATCACCAACAATAATAATTGTATCGGTCTTTAGGACTAGGTTTGATAAAAACTCAGGGAATTCCATTTAAAAATTCGGTATAAGCACCCGGAGCACGGTAAACTACAGCAAATGTGATTGGCTGTTGGTGTTTCCTGGATGGCGTGGAAGACTAAGAACAAGACATTCAAATGAGTTGTAGCTGAGTTTAGGTTTAGGATTAATTGATAGACTGGAGTTAAAAATAGCAGCAACTCCACCTCCTCGCCCGAGTTCTCTGGGAACCTGTGAATTTATATGACTGGGGGGAGTAGATTCATTTGCATAAGCACACACCGACTCCACATTAACTTTAGTGACCTCCGACATGCGAAGCCAGGAGTCATTGCATGCCGACGTGAATTACGATGTTATTGTATTTACGTTTAGTTTTAGCCAGCAACTTCAGTTTAGATGCGATGTCGCCGGCTCTGGCCCCTGGAATACAATTTACTATGGTCGCTGGTGTCGCTAACCTGACATTTCTCAGAACCGAGTCGCCAATAATCAGAGTTTGTTTATCAGCGGGTGCCTTGCTGAGTGGAGAGAATCTATTTGAATCGTGAACTGGTGGCTCTTTATTCGTGGGCTTTTTAATACTAGCACTATGCCCCCCCCCCCCGGACCGTCACCCAGCCGCCCTTGGATCCCTGCTGCACGGGATAAGTCGCGGGACTGCTACTTAAGGCTAAGCTAAGTGCTAAGCTAGGTGGCTCCGCGGCTAGCGGGAGCCGGCTAACTACAGCTAACGGAGGTTCTAAGCTGCGGTGCCAAGCTTCTGAGTCACTAAGCCTCGCCACCATCGCTACCAACACACTATTTTATTACACTGCTGTTAAGGGAGGCAGAGGAGTAAGTAAACATTAGACACTCAGAGCAAAAAATAGCAGTGGAGCAACAGGGAGAGAGAGAACACATCGCTGCTATATAGCTACGAGGGTGAGCTCAAACAGAACACAGAATCACTAAGCATGATAGATTAGGGGTTGGTATGTAAGGGTGTTTAACTACAGATCGGTGATTTTAGCCGTAGTAATACTATGATCACCTATCATTGGCGGGAAATGTTATCTGACTGCCACATACAGCTTCCCAGCACAGACACCATATGTCCCCATCTTTCTCATAGTATGAAATCCCTCCTTGTTCCTACAACTTCCCATAGACACAGAAGAAGCAGGAGAGGAACTTTCCTTGTTGTCTTTCTCCTAATCTCCTTTGAAAGAAAGTGAAAGGATCAAGCAGCCAGTTTCAACCAGCATTAACATTATTCTCAGTTAGATAAGTCTGTTTGAGGGAGTTTTAGTCCATGCAGTAACATTGGAAGGACCAATCACGTCTGAAAAAACTATTGTGAAAAACATCCAAATTAAATAAACAATACCAAGTAAGGAGTTTGGGGCTATGGAAGAAGCTGTAGTGAACAGAATTGAGCATTAGCAAAGTAGTCATTAAAAAAGTCAGATTATAAAGACTGCTGTATATTTTGCACCTATACATACAGTATATATATTTGACGTCGCTTGTCAGTTGGTATCCAAGCAGAATATGAATGAGTCACTGATGCAGAGGCACGAATGAAGCAGTAGAAGCCAATCAGTTAATGCAAGTGCAACTTGAGCTAACGCCAAGGCTCCGCACCTCCTACAGATCTGTATGTAAAATATTGCCACAAAACAGTGTTTGGTTCAGGAAACACCTCCTCCCCCATTACCTGTGGTATCCCATTTAAACCAATGTTAGTCATTCTGCTTTCAAACATTCCATTGAACTCCGGACAAGGTCCTGACAATATCTGGAGAAGCTGTATGTGAGAACGCCAGTGTCTGTCTGAGTTTCTCTGCGCCTAGGAAAAAACGACGGATAATGCCCAAGTGAGCCCATGTGAGAACACAGCAAGATATCCTACAGAGGATTAATGATGAGCAAGTGGGTGTGTTGATGATAGTTGTAACACTTGACAGAAGCACAACGGAAAAAAACAACTGTACAAATACAAATATTTCCCAATGAAAAAGAGGTGAAATACTCATAGGAAATGGCAACAACGATGTCAGTGGAGCTTTTGGTGATAAGGGCCAACGCTGGTGTTGATGTGATGTTGAACAAAAACACTTGATCCCGGCAATGGAATTTATTGGTTTCGTCCCTCCACATGATTTATGTAAAGTTTGATCTCTAATTCTTCTGGTGAGTGCTCCGTTCACAGCTGCAGAAAGTGTATGCTTAACTGTGGGCATCTCAGTCATAACTCTGGCCAGCATTGAGTAAGTGCTAGTCACTGGCTGCATGTGTCTTGCATTTTCAGGCCTGATGCCCAGGGCAATGCAGGGGTATGATTTAGATGATATTTGTCCTCTTAGCTAATTTACTTAAGCTGGGTCTCCTTCCCCCTTTGTCAGGGCCTCTCCCTGGCCCTGGAAACAGTATTAGCTTCAGGACGGACAGACTGGAAGTGGTGCGCTCATTTAGAAGACCCGCTCCACTCTTCCATTTTGCCTCTTGCCAGAGCAGCAGTGCCCCAGGAAGTAAATACACTTTGGCTTGAATGTGATTAGGCAGCAGTTTACTTGGTTAGACCATATGAGGAACAACAGATCCCACTGAACAGTGATGCTCCACAGATAACCCTTATCCAATTAGACTGAGCCCGCACAGTCCATCTATCCATTACACTGTGAAACCTATGAAAAATACATGACTTAGAAAATATTACGGCTGTCATCAAACTATTTCTATTCTTTGCGTCTTCATTTTCTGTAGCATTGCTGTTGCAATAAATATCTTCTTAACTCCCCACTTTATACATTAATGTGGATTATGGCTGTTATATTGACTCATGCTTTGAGTTCCATGATGGAAAGAAAGTGTGAGCATCATACTGTCCTGAGCTCAAGAGTAAAGCCTCATCTTGGACATAGATGCTTATTCTCTCTCATCTTTTGCTTGTTGTAGCTTTGATGGTTGATTAGTTTTTCCTCACCTGAAAGTCAATTCAGTTCCACTTAATGACATTAACATGGACACCATATTACGACAATTGATCTTAAGAATAAGACTTTAAATCCAAACGTCCACTCCACTGTTATGTCCAACATTATTCCGTTTAATGTACGATACCTTATACCATTTAAAAAAAAAAAAAAAAGCTATAATACGTTATAAATCAGTATCAGTTGGTAACTGCTTTATGGAGATGTCACAGAATGCTGTTAAAACTTCAACAGGACATTATAATGTGTAAACCATGGTGTAAATATGTACATGTCTTCATAATGTGACTAAGGTAAGAGTACTTCAAGTCTCCATTTTAATATTGTTTACTCTGAGTATGACCTTATTTGGGTTATGGTAATCAGAAAATGCTGTTTATAGGGCAGTGTCTCATTCAGACAAATGACTTCATCGGGTTTATATCAGAACATTGGTGTCCATGTGAACGTCGTCATTGACCGTGTTAGATGTGATAATTACCAATGTGACCCATCTGTTACTGACCAACATTTTTATTTGATGTGCTTTTGGATTAAAAGTGTCATACTTGTACACGACTCCTTCAAACCAGATTCCATCTAACTCTTCAAACATTTTACTGATGAAGAGTAAGAGCTGCCAAGATACTTCAAGCTGTAAAAGTGCAGTTCAAGGTGAGATTTGCTCTTTATTTGAGTACTATTTGAGAATAATGGTCCTCTGTGGGCTCATTAGAGAAACACTTAAGTTAAATAAGAACCATGGAATTGTCAAGTTCCTTTATGTACAATTATGTTTTGCAAGACTCTAAAAGTGTATGACACTATCTAATATCTATATATCATATCATATTCTTTCTTTCCTTTTATGTCAATGGCTCAGCCAGAACACACCAACACTGATCTACCAACAGTACCTCTTGAACCTTTGTGCCCCAAATAATTTCTGTTGCTGCACTTTGTACATTACCTCCTGTCTCATCATATCTTGATTTTCCCTTTATTTTATCTTCTTGAAGACCTTTTTCTGCAAAAACTTGACAAGCGTTCCCCAGGGGACAATTTCTGCTTGCTTGCAAAAATTAGGCCTTCCAGAAGAAAAGTAGGCTGATAAGGCTGCAACTGCCACTTAATCCATGCTAAAGTCAGGTTATATTTTTTATTTTGATAATTTTGTGTTGCAATAATATTTATTCTCCAGTGGCTTTTTTATTATTAATTTGACACCCATAAGACACCGATCAGCACCTGATAGAACTGTTTTATACCTCCACCAGGGTTTTGTCTGTGTTTGTTTATTTGCTGTTAATTCCTGATGAAAAAACTCTTCTTACATTTTCCAATGGTGAAAAATGTCCACTACTGTCTGAGCTCAAATTTGTTGCATTATACACAGACTGAAGTGCAGTGGTGAAAAGGTCTTATTCAGCTCTATTCAACTTTTGGTCTCAAGGACAGTTCTCACATGTTACTATAATTGATGTACATGTGACCCATCTTTAACTGGAGCGTGAACATTTAAAGACATACAGGAGGT
The DNA here is from genome assembly GCF_949316205.1 of Platichthys flesus. Lineage (NCBI taxonomy): Eukaryota > Metazoa > Chordata > Actinopteri > Pleuronectiformes > Pleuronectidae > Platichthys > Platichthys flesus. The sequence continues at coordinate 20,570,713 of NC_084945.1, read as the reverse complement.
GAATCCCTCACAGAGGCTTTAATCATGTACCGTGAATAAGCACATGGCTTCTGTACAACCTTTACTGTGAGACATATAAAGATTATCCGTAAGTGAAATTGCATCTGAGGGACAGACGGTTCACTCAGAGATGTCCTGGATGTGAACTGTTCTCTCTGGGTCTGCTCACATATGCTAAGTGTCCCCCCTCAGAAGAAGGAAAGTGCTCCTCCTCCTCCTCAGAGGAGGAAATGGTGCTGTCTCCTCTGACAAACTGCCCATGCTGTATGTGGTGAATCAGCACAGTGTAGGCGGTTGAGGAATGACTTCAGCTATCAACAGCTAAACATCCAAACCCCTCCAAATCCCTACAAGACGTCAGTTTAATACCATTGTGGTTGTTGTTTTAGAAATGATGGATGAATCATGAATATCTGCCTTGACGGATGTTGTTGATCAAGACAGTTGTGTGTAAGCCTAATAAACTGAATTGGCTAAAACCCAAGATATCTAAGATCCAATATACTTTTCTATGATAAAGAGTATGAGACAGATCAGGACAAATCAGGACAATGAGGTGCGGAAGATCTCATCTCCCTTTGTATGCATATTTTATTCCATGTGGCCCCAGTATCCATCCGTCCATGTATTTATACATTTTTGGGCATGGTCAAATATACGTGAAAGTAGAGGAAATATCCTGGATCAAAGTTCAACAAAACTGACCTCCATTTGAACCCAAACCATTTGCCTCCTCAATGTAGATTGGAAATGAACGGGAGGCGAAGGTTTGCCATAGAAACATTCAGGTACTTACTGGACCTTATCATTTGAGGGTCGCGGGGGGGTGATGCCAATACCAACTGACAGCAGGAGGTAGGATACGCCCTGAACAGTTGGCCAGCCTATCGCTTGACCAACATACAGTGACCATTCAATCATTCACATTCACATTGACAAGTGCAGTCACTTTAGAGTCTCCAATTGACCTAACACCCATCTGCTTGTGTTGGATTTACGGAGGAAGTCGGAGAAAACCCACGGACAAGAACACATCAGCTCCACATAGAAAAACCTGGGTCAGACCACGATTCGAACGGTGACGCCAGTACATACTTAACCACATTTAAAAGTTGAATCATGCTTTTGTGCTTTTACATCAAGTAATGAGGCTTAAGGTCAAGCTGGAATGAAGGCATGTGGAGCCGTCATGAACAAATAATAAAGGTTGTAAATGGTGGGAAATGATTTGCTCTCGCTGTCTTGGATGGACTGAGGAGACGAGCCAGGGGTTTAATTAACTTTCAGCCGAGTGCAAATGGAGGATGGGGGCCGGAATAAATCTCAGAGGACCACAGCAATCTGCCTCTTTATTAGTGCGTACACAGGCACACTGTGACCAACTATACGTCAACTGCTCTATCATAAAACAAGTCGGAAAAAGACAATCTGAATGAAGCCAGAGATTTGTTTCTAGTTTATCCTCCGACCTCCTGACAGGGTTCGAGTGTGTGTGACGTCCCTGAAGACATCAAATTTTTGATGGACCCAGGCTAAAATAGATATAACATAATTATAGCACTGAGGTCTTCAATCCATTTGTAAGCTGTTTGTTTCTTCCCCCTCATTTACAGCTCCTCTTCATCAATTAAATGCATGTATGTGTAATCAATGAGGAACCCTATACAATAAATTTCCTCTTGCAGTGTCATCTAATTTGAACCCATGAAAAACAAGCAATATGATCGTGTTTCCTCATGCAAATACAAAGTATATATCTGTATGGTGTGTTTTATAAATTGCTAGTCAAATGTTAGTAAAAGGATAAATGTAGCTGTAATGACTACACAAGCAGTAGTAAACCACTAAGCTGCTTGTCGGCAGAGGAAGGAAGCAGCGTGCTCAGCGTGGTTGTGGTGGGTTAATTGCTTTTGTTAGGATGTTATACAACTGCAATCTTCTCTAACACAACGTCCCAACAACAGACACATGTTGAGGACAGACCCTCACCACTGTCTCCTCAGCTGGCTGTCAATACAGAGTAATTAGACCACAACACTGATGGATAATATTGATTTAACCTGCTGGTGAAAAGTATACCTGGGCGACACAGGTCAGCAGATTCAAAATGAGCCAGACAGTTAAATGAAATAAGGATGACCAGGTGAAAGGTGTGTGAGCGATGGAGAAAGTAAACACTTATTTCTCCTCATACTGACCGATCAGGCCTATCAGATAATTGATCTTGAAGTGATACTGCACACTTTAATGAGGTTTTTGCACTTTAAACTAAATTATACGACTTTTTCTATGAGGAAATACATCAATGCTGGTTTTAATGTCACATTTCTACCAACATTATAAAGAAAACTAAAATTTTGGTTGAACATACCCACAGTGTTTCAATCCATCGCAGACCTTACAGGACCACTGCTTATGTGACTCAACCTTTTGGATCGTCTCTACAGCATGAAATCTCTCTCTATATATATATTCTAGGGGCCCCAGGGAATTTCTCGATTTGGCCACCCTGTTACAATGTCCCTAAGTGAATAAATCATTTTTTATTTTTTTGTTAAGTTTCCTCATTTTCGCAAACTTTTCAACAAATCTGCCATCATATCTGGAAGTACTCTCTAATATTATAACTGGACTGATCAACTACATATTTCCTCTTTAGACATTTGTTCCCTACTAAGAATATATCACCATGTTGTGGCCAATAACCTGACTTCTGAATGTCACTACTCTTGCTGCACAAAGCAACACACACAACACAAACAGCAATTTAATTTTCACACAAAGAAAGGTTAGGCACATTTTACCTCAAGCACAACCACTCTGGTTGAATTTACAGCTACACCTCCATCCCCCGCCAACCACCCCCAAAAAATGAATTACAACATTTTCCAGACTGGAACCTTGACCTTTCCTGAGAAACCAGTACATTAACAAATCCCCTCACCTCACTTCATTGAGTTCAGGTAGATTGGAAGAGTTTATTGCACACAGTGGCAATATTCTGCTCATATACAGAGGTTGACAAGTGAAGCTGGCAGAGTGGTTTATGGCTGAAGGAGACAGAGCTGCGTTCATTTGAGAACACTCCTTATAGATCCTGGTCATCAATGTTCTCACATGGCCCTGGTCTGCAGCTGGAGGCCAACACACATCACCAGGTTTGGACAAAAGGGTCAAACAATCCCACCCTTTTAATTTACTGGCCTTTGAAATGGCAAATCAATATGTTTTCCTTCGGCAGTAAAAGCTTAGACTGCAGAAAATGTAGCTCAAGATCTGACGCTACTGCAGTTTACATCTAACACCTTTACAGCATTTGGAGTCATCTGATCGGTCCACTGAGTGTTGCAGGTTTTAAGTAGAAAATAGGACTAATGTAAGCACCATAATAGTGTTTCTGTGAGTTGCCTGTGTCCTCCACAGACTATCATGGGACAGTTATTTGAAGGCCAAGTAACACAAATGTTTGCCCTGTTGAAAGGGGGAGGTCATGAGAAGAGGTGACAGCTTCTTGGGCCAATCAGCTGCTTCCAAATACATTTTTAATAACAGGGTTACTCACAAACGGGTGTTGTTCAGTATCTGGACTTTCCGCACTGAAAAGACGGCATCTTAAAGACTTTGTGTCATCTCCTCAGTTCTGAACATTCCTGACTTTCAATATAAAGATCAGATATACCAAGACTTAAACATTTAGAGAAATTGGCCCAATAAATCTTGAAAGGAAGTTTGATGGAAACATACGAATTATCACATTATCATTAGTCATATCTATGAGGCCTTAAAAACATTTTTTTTAAATAATCATCGTATCAGGCCATCATGAAATACCAGGAGCGGGTGAATGTGTGCTTGTGTGTGTGTGCGCGCGCGCTCCCAGATAGCCGACACACACAGAGCCGGGGCTCCGCCCCCCGCCCTGAGCCCCGCTCACTCGCTCAGAGAGACACAGTGACATCGGAGCTCGTTCACGTGGAGCAGCCTCTCAGTGACTGACCGGCTGCTTCTCAACAGTGGAAACAGTGAAAACAACGAGTTTCTCTGGTCTCAGCTGATCAGAGATCAGCGCAGCAGCTTCTTGATCAGAGAAGAAGCTGCAGGTGGTTTGTACCGAGCTGCAGTTTCTGTGTCGGCCTCCAGTCTGACCTGCTGTCACGTTTTTTCAGCAACTAAAATATGCGTCACACCCTATTACGTCCCGGCGCTAATCTATAGTTCCGACCCCCGGCCTCGGTAAACTAATCATGGATAAGTCCCAGAAAAGAAAAGTCTGGGAGGAAAATAGAGTTTAATTCTGCGTGGACAGATTAATTTTGCTTTCACTGCCACCGATGCTGTCTTACATGTATGCTTGATATGTGGCGAGGAATTAGCAAACAATAAGAAATGTAATGTTGAAAGATATTTCCAGAGCAAGCTCACAGCATCTGCTGAAAAGTTCTGTGTTTAATTTATTCCAAAGTAGGCCCACACATGTATTTTGTTCTCCAATTCATAAGAGTTTGGTGTTTTCCTATTTTGTAACAGGTAAAAATAGCAGTTAAATGTCAAACGTTTTTTTTATTGTCGTTCTATTATTCAATAAATGCAACCAACCAAAGTTTTTATAAATATTGTATAACTGTGTTATCAAATATGTTGTGCGGCTCCAGACAGATTTAATTTGGGGGAAGAGGGGGCGAAATGGCTCTTTCGATAGTAAAGGTTGCCTACCCCTGCGCTAACTAAATATTTAAGGCAACACTGCCCCTGTGTGGACATCCTAAACGTCTACAGTGAGGACTTAATGCAGAAACACTGAACATTTTATCAAATGTTTATACAAAAGAAAAGTCATCCAATGACAGTGACATTATGTGGACTGCAGCAGTTTATTTCTTTGGGTCCTTTCGACCAGGGAGGATATATTTACAACCCAGTGTGTAAATGAGGGAAATGATTAGTGGCCTGAGTAACTATTAAAATATAGTGCTGGAAGATTTTATAGTGAATACCTCATTTTATTTTATCACCATAAAAAAAATTGGTATTTCACCAATTTTGTTGTGTAAATTGTCCTGAGAAATTAGACGTCACAAAAAAACAGTGGCGATGTGTGTATCTTATGTCTCCATGTTGTATATATATATTTGTGAGCGTGGCCTAGGGGATAGCGGGTGCTCTGCAACAAGAAGGTTGCCGGTTCGAATCCCACTCTATCCCATCTGCATGCCTAAGTGTCCTTGGCAAGATACTGAACCCCTAAATGGCCCCTCATAAATAATGAGTGTTCTAAAAAATGTAAGTCGCTTTGGATAAAATGACATGTAATGTAATGTATACAGTATAAATAAGGAGAACATATTGACCCTTATATAGTGTCTCTGTCACATACATTCTTCAATCCAATAATCTGATAAAACGTCCAGATAGACTGTATAAAAAACAAAATAATGCAATTACAATTCATGACTAATCTGATGAAATCATTGAATAAAGTACATGCAAATTAGAATTTAGATTTGGATTTATTTACCGGAGCAGATTATTGTAAACTGAAGAAAAAAAAATACAGCAAATCCATAAGAATGGTAAATGAGATCAGCCTGATACAATTAGATTGAATTGAACAAAGCCAAAAGGTTATTTACATAACATGACAGTTGTCTATTTTAGGCAAGCACACATTCTTTATTATAAATGACGGATTTTGGTGAATCATAAAATAACATAACGGAATTGGAAACATAAAAGTAAATATTATGATTATACCCATTGTCTCGCGTGAATGTTTGATCGGTGTAGAAAACTTAGCTTTATTTTCCCACCCTGAGATAAACCAGGAGGACGCGGTGACTGCTGGGATTCTGCGGGAGCGGGCTGATCGCAGAACGCCATCTTTAAACCCCACCAGAGGCCAGCAGCTACAGTTGTACACCGGGATGAAAACACTGAGTCTGCTGCGGGATATAAGTTCCGATCACCGGGACTGTGCGATCGTCTCCCGGTGAAGTAAATAACGGGGAACTTGCCGCTGGGTGTGTGACGAAGCGGCCACGGGACACCGCGACAGACCCGAGATGTTGTTGTGATAGGCAGCCAACAACAATAGACGGAAAGACAACAACAACGGACAGGCTCGCTAACTCGCTCGCTAGCATCTCTGCGAGCACTGCGCTGTTCCCTCACGCTAATCGGGAGCTGCAGCTAACGTTAGCCGCTTCGTTAGCAGATCTGTCCGGTCGCGCTGAAACCTGACCGGGCTGTGCTTCTCGACCGGGTATCCAGTTACATCCAGCGGGACATCCCGTCATCCCCTCGCCACATTTATTATCAAATTGTGTCCCGGGAATTTGGGCTTCAGCTGGCTAACCAGGCCAAGCCCCGACTTCTCCCCCTCCCCAGCGGCCCAGCCGGAGATGCACGGAAGATGTCGGTGTCGGGGCTGAAGGCCGAACTGAAGTTTTTGGAGTCCATTTTTGATCCAAATCACGAACGATTCCGAATCATTGACTGGAAGCCCGACGAGCTGAGCTGCCAGTTTAACGTAACTGGGGAAAAGCTGTTAATTATCCACTGTAACATAACGGTAAGGAGGTGGTAACACAAGTGCCCGGATTAATTCACTTCCCCGTCGGGTCGTCAGCGAGCTAAAGTTAGCTTGTTCGTTAGCTAGCCATGTAGCAGGCTAACTACATTACGATATGATCTGATGCTTTGCGGGACGGGCTTTGCGTAGATTTTTTTAAGTCAGTGGGAGCTACGCAGTCTCATTCGTGGGGCTTTTTCTCCTAAACTGCGACATTAAGCATAATATACGCCAAACTAGCTGTTAGCTAGCACTGCTCTCTGAATGCTAATGTATCCAACCCCCATATATACGTAGTTCGCCAGCTCTGTTTACCCCTGCGACATGAGAGTAGACATATTTGTCAACGTTCTGATGCGACTGTCTCTTTGCTGTTTTTCTCCCCCTGTATCTAGGAATCTTATCCATCTACGTCACCGATATGGTTTGTGGACTCTGATGACCCGAGCTTGGCGCAAGTTTTGGAGAGGCTGGAGGATGTGAGGAAAGGCAGCACCCTGGTATGTATTCCAACTCTCTTCTTTCACTACGTATCAGAGAGGAACACTTGCTCATATCTCTGCACCGTGTGAGGATCCACTTACCATTTTCAGTCGTTCAAAACAAATCTTTACCAGAATAAATCATCTTTAGATATTGATGCCCAGTGGATTTGTATATACCATATTTTTTACTGGTTAAATCAGAGACAGAAGCTTTTTGTATGCCTGAGGTATCAGCAGGTGATTAAAGAAATAAAATACACCTAATTTGCTCTGGCTGAATATATTGGTTAAACAGGTATTGCCCAGGCTGCCTCCCAGCAGGGGCCCTTTCTGTGCATTATTGTGACACAATGCCAGCCTGCTGTGATGAGCTCCTCCTGAAAGGGTAGATCATTCTGATGCTAAATAATCTTGTGGCACTCCTTTTATTCTTTAAGTATTTAAAAAGCTGGTCATTATTTAGACGGTGTTATTCCTTTGCAGCTGTTCTATCAGACTACACAAATTGAGACTTTGTTTGCAACCAATCGGGACTAGATAGTGATGCAATGTTTGCCGTTTTGGTGCTGCATTTCAGTTGGTTACACAGTCCAGGGCTTATTTACATTTTTCACATGTGCTCTCAGACATAAACAAAAATGTGGAAAGTGTGGCAAAAAAACACGTGACTTTGTGCTCAAAGAATAGGATGAACATGTGTAACTAGCCAGCACAGACAGGTCGATTTTCAGCTGGCCAAACGGTCATGTTATTTGATCATTGGTACAACTTTTGGGGTCAAATTGGCCATGACGAGCATCTGATTACGTAAACATATGTAGGTGAAGACATCCTGAGCTTAGTTAGCCTGATTATTCAACCTGCATGCTCTGTTTTGTAGGACAAAAATATTATTTTATAGTCTGTTACATATTTCACTCCACATTCTATTCTGGACAGAGTTTGTTGAACGCAGTCCTGTGAAGTCGTCCTCAGTGGAAGTTGTTGTTTGAAGGGAAAATCTCAAAGAATTCAGACCTTGTTGATTTGGATGAATCATATAATGATGGTTTAATGATAGTCAGACCATAATTTCGAATTTAGATACCTTTTTCATCACTCTTTGAGCAAATGTGATCTGAGTTCATCCTGCGCGTAGCATGAGTCTGTGAACAGCAGGGCCCAGTGAAAGGAGTTGGTTACCTCACTGAGAAGTTGGAGGAGTCTGGCTTGCAGCTCCTCATCTAACAGCCTCACTGTGGTTGCTCCTTCATGCACTGTCACTATCTGCAATACTTTAATGTCGAATAATGGCCATCGTCTTGTGGATGGCTTTTTGAACAAAGGCGGTAAGGCCTAAGCTGACTGACAAACGCAGTTTGGCCAGTTAAATACTTTTATTGTGAAGCTGCAATAGTTGGAAATGCTTGGTTTGCATTAGCAGCAACTTAATACAGCATTTTTTTCTGGTAATGGTGCAAGACACCCACATCACTGTACTGCAAATACCTTAATACGGCAAAGCTTTAATCATAATCACAAGCACCATTGTTTACTTTTTTGGTGATAAATAATACCATTTTTTTTAATTAAAATCTTTGAGATTGCCACTTCACATCTTTAGCCGGCTTTTTTTGTCAAATGGTACTTATTGTAGATTAATTATTAGCTGAGGGAAAATTATTAGGGATATTAAAGGGTTATTGATGCCAGCTAGATTGACTCATAGTGTGTAGTATTTTTCAGAATGGGTCGGTATGTCTCTAGTTGAAACCTCCATCATCTTCTGCAAAAATGCAGAGTTGGTTAGGAGTCGTATAAAATAACCATTATCTGTGTATTTCAAGATGAAGTGTTATATGTACACTCAGCGAGCACTTAAAAAGGAACTTATCCTTATGTCTTAAACTGTGTCAGTTCTTTGAAGTATGGATTTCCTAACATGTTGAACATTTTTCTTGACATGTTGACATGACTGCATAGCATCATTTTGCTGCCAATCTGTCAATCTACCACATCCCAATGTTACTCAGATCTGGTGACCGTGTAAGCTACTGAAGTACATTGAACAGTTTTAGATGACTTTGCTCTCAGTCATGGTGCATTATGCTGAATATAGACTTTAGAAGATGGTATATCTTTGGTAAAGGGATGCACATGGTCAGCACCAAAACTCAAATGGACTGTGGCCTTCAAACCATGATTAATTGTTATTAAGGGGCCAAAAGTGTGTCAAGTATACATGAACCCTACTGCATTACACCACCACTACTAGCCTGGATCCAAACAGGGTTGGCTTCAATGGGATAATGCTGGTGAAACTGAAGTCGGATTATGCTTGGTTATAAAGTTTTGATTCTTTGTTTAATTTAACATAAATAATAATATTTGTCTTCTGTTTAAGTTTGGCACAACCTGGTCTGACGTCTAGTTAGAAGATTTAACATATATCCCAGTCTCTTTTCTTTTTCTTTTGTATATGTAGACTAGAGATTTCTGGCACATCACCATTAACCAAGGTTGATGAATAAGGGGAAAGAAGTCATAAGAGGTCTAAACTCCAGCAACACTTAATTGATGAGTTTATTGGTTATTTACTTCTTTACTGTTTACAGTCTGATCTACATTAAAAGAGACATTCCTCATCTGTAAATAATTAATCTCAGTGAAATAACTTCAGTTAATTTTAAAATAAGCAAAAGCTCATCAGTGATGGTCACATGGGTTTCCTGCAGAATATCACATTTTATTTCAGAAGCAGTTTCTGTAATATACCACAACTGTTATGTAACATTCATAACAGGACATAGTTTTAGTTTCAAACCTGATTTGATGATAGATATGGTACCATTGTATCTTCCTTATAAAAGTATTAATTATAGTGTATATCTTTATTACAAGGGGATTATGCATGCGGGGGGAAGGTAGGAATAGGAGGGCAGCAAAGGGGGGTATTGAGACAGTGGGTGTGGGAGAGGTGAAGCTACTATGTGGAGCTACTGTTGTCCAGACCGATTTTAAAGAACCTCCAGCCTCCTCTACATGATCATTGCCTTCACCGGTTGTTGTTTTTTTCCTCCAGTTTGTTGTTGAACCGGAAAGTTCTCCTCTTCTTCCGCAGTTTCAGAAAGATCTTCTCCCCTCCTTTCTTCTCCTTTAGCAACCTCTTTTCTATGCACTGTGGTACTGTGTCTTTCAAGCTTCATCATTGAGTAGACGTTCATCTCAATATCCTTCAGCTTGTTTGAGATCTGTGGGTAGCTATCAGAGAGATCCCCCTTTTCCGTCTTGAGGTGCAGGAGGTTCATTTCTTCCCTAATGTAATTGCTACTTTACCTTAGCTTGCCTTCTGCTGGCTGTGCTCCTTCTGCGAGAGTTATGAAGGGCAGTTTATTAAATTGAAATCTCATAGCTGGGATATGTCTGAGATTTGGTCCATCATGAGTCAGTGATAGCCCTGAGCTTGTCATGGCACTGGGGTCCTCAGATGGTGCAGGGGGTGAAGCACTGCACTGGCCTGTGGTAGACTGTAGTTTTTTGTAGGTGTATATAAAGAAAATTACATTGGTAATGTTGTCTTTTAGGTAAAGGGCAAACCTTGTCTTCCTTTGGATAAATGAGATCACTCATCTGTTTTTCCGTTGCACAGATGTTTTGTGGTTCACTTTATTTGCATTGCACCAAATGTGGCAGAACACGGTAGCTGATTGCAGCTGGTTCTATGAACACAAACAGTTTTACTTGCAGCACAATCATGTTTTTAGGTTTGAATCCTTATTTTAGAGTCATTTGAATAATTAGGCCTAATAAAACACAGATTTCTAGGTTATATTAAGGTTTAATTATTCCAGTTGCAACCACACACTGTATTGTGACCGGACCAAGCATTATGTTGTCTTCTCTCTTAGATATCATGACTCAAATTCATTCAGGAACCTGTGATGTTCAAAATTTTAGTGAAGCCAACTTTCGTGCGTGTGCGTTTTGTTTCAGGTCTGTCACATGTTTGCCATGTTGTATTGCTGTGTAGCTGCATTTGCAATCTTGAATGTTTTATCTTATGCTGTATCCCCTCTTCTTTTGGTTTTTCTTTTTTCCAGCTTTTGCAGCAGTTGAAGAAACTCATTTGTGATCTTTGTCGGCTGTACAACCTCCCCCAACATCCCGATGTAGAGATGCTGGACCAGCCGCTACCTGCGGGTCCTGTGGGTCAAGACCGAAAGGCAGGGCCGCCTAGTTTGCTTTTGACACTTACCTCCCCTATAGCGTTACAGGGATCATGCATTTTTAAATAAATATTTTTTATTACACCTTTGCCCACTTCAAAACTTCTTGTGACTAATAATAAAATAATATTGTATATTAAAGAGGGCTGTAGTGATTCAAGAAGTACTCAGACCCACACAATTTGTTCACATTTCGCAGCATTAATCAACAATCGATACACCATAATTATATAATTTCTCACATATTTATTAAAAAGAAAAAAATTATCAGTTTGACTTGATTACTCGGATGCTTTGCTATGACACTTGAAATTTAGCTCAAGTTTCTCTGGATCATCTTAAATATGAGTTTACACCTTGGATGGTGTCCACCTCCATTGATTGGGTGTTATTTGGAGAGGCTAACCCTGGTTAAGATTGTCTGACAATGCTTTTCGAAGCAAAAATCATGACACGGTTAAAGAAGCTGCCTGCAGATTCGCTGGAAAAGCTGCTCAAAGCAGCAGCATTCAAGGTTCCTGAGGACAAAGGGTGTAACGCAATGTAAAAAAAAGAGAAGGGGTTTTCGTACTTTATGAATTGAACATCTCTGACATTGTCTAAGCTCATTCTTGGCCTCTTCCTGTTTCGTGGTCAGTAACGTTTTTTGTAAAATAATGCAGTCAGCACAGTTATTTCATATACTTTCTGTGGCATGTATCTCTGTTTACAGCATGGAACAGAAGAGGTCACTTCTGAAGAAGAGGAGGAGGAGGAAATGGGAGAAGTAAGTTATCATCTTTGTTCTATAGGCTCCATGTATTCTTCTGTACAGTGTTGGGCAAAATGCGTTGTTTACAATATAAAACACACATATTTTCATCCCTGGGGTTGATTCCTAACCTGTATGTATTGCTTAAGAACCAGCAATACTTTAAAAAAAAGCCTAAAATATCCAATACAATCAAACAGGACATCGAGGATCTGGACCACTATGAAATGAAAGAAGAGGAGCCTGTTGATGGGAAAAAATCGGAGGACGATGGCATTGAGAAGGAGAATCTAGCCATCTTGGAGAAGATCAGGAAGAACCAGAGGCAGGATCACTTGAATGTGAGTCTGCGTTCGGTAAAGTATATTCACTGCATTTTATGTAGATCATAGTTGGTAAAATGTTTTTCTATCATTTTTATAGATTTTGATGAAGCCTACCTTTTTAAATGTACATGGAATTTATGTTTTCTCAGCTAATGCTATTATCATAAGTGATTACTTTTGTGAATGACAAACAGGGAAATCCTTCACTACGACAGCTTGGAATGTGACCGGTTGCTAAATGTGCTCTTATGCAGTTTCTTCAGGTTCATCTTGATTTCTGCCCTTCCAGGAAACATATTTGAATAAAATTTTGTTTTTCTTCTGGAAAGGGCTCTCTACTCGCTCATCCTGTTCAATGGCCCATCTGTGGAGCTCCCTTGGTATCTGAAATGTGAAACAACAAGAACTTAAAACCCCAAAATAGAACCAATAAGGCACACTGAAATGGCTTACTTTACATTTACAAAATGTTTTAGATTTCAGTAAGATCAGTATAACATTCTCTGAAGGGCTCTAGATATATAAATAATGATGTCAAGCAGTATAAAGCTTTCTGTTTGATGTAGGTCCACATCAAGTTGAAATGACAGGTTTGCGTCCACAGTGGATTACGAAGCACTGTTTCCTCTGTCTTCACGGTTGCACTTGTCTTGTATTTCGCAGGGAGCTGTGTCTGGTTCAGTGCAGGCGTCTGACCGCCTGATGAAGGAGCTCAGAGAGATCTACAGGTCTCAGAGTTACAAGACGGGTACGTACATGACCCAGAGGTCTGCTCAGACTAACACCGAAATATATACATGCAAACCCACTCACTTTGATATTCATTTCAGTCCTCTTGACATGATACATAAGTATCAGTGAACATCTAGCTGAGATCTGAGAGCCACAACTCCTACACGATCAAAATAAAGCATTTTAGAGTAAATGAAGTTGAGCAGAATTAAGAAAAACTCCCTATGACTGATCCTGAGGTGAACTCTTCCTTTATGTGGCTGTGTTGAAGTACTGCCAACTGCTACACCCTTTACTGTCATGCACAGTTAAAGGTAAATAACCATATAGGCCATTGAAATGACTTTAATCCCATTGACATGCTTTCCAGGCAACAGAAAAAATGAAGCACATTTAGAGACAGAAGTTATTTTGATGAATTTCCTCACTTTTGAAAAAGACATTGGTTAATTGTGATATTGTTGGCATAATAACCAAAGGAGTGAGACAGTAGGTATTACTTCATATTTTTAGCCTCAGTGCATTACCTTTTAGTTTATAGGGTGAAAAAGGAGAATAAATCATTACAGTTTTTAGTTGACCTTGTGATGGGAGACAGCTGAGCTCTCGTATTTATTTCATCTCTTTTGCAGGCATCTACTCAGTTGAGCTTGTTAACGACAGCCTGTATGAATGGCACGTGAAACTAAGGACGTAAGTAGCTTTGGGATCTTTGTGCCATGTTTATTTTTTTACTGATGTCACTGTGAACATGAACATGAACTGACTGAAGAATTTGATAACCAACAGGGTGGATCCTGACAGCCCCTTACATAGTGACTTACAAGTGCTAAAGGAAAAGGAAGGAATGGATTACATTTTACTAAACTTCTCATATAAAGTGAGTGAAACAGACTTTGTATTTTTGGACATGAAAAATGAGTGATTTTTTGAAGTCTGTAGATAAACTGTTTGGCTTTTCATTGCTACAGGATAATTTTCCATTTGATCCACCCTTTGTTCGGGTAGTTTCGCCTGTGCTTTCTGGAGGGTGAGTACATTTAGCTTCTATAGTCCTTTTGAGGTTGAGTTTGGAACAAGGATTAAACGAATTGTTGTTCTTTCTAAAGGTACGTTCTTGGGGGAGGTGCCCTGTGCATGGAACTTCTCACCAAACAGGTATGTCATATGTTCTCATCTGATAGGAATTTGCGCTGCATTATATTTTTGTATTACTTGTGATTGAATTTTCATTTGTTTTACATTTAAAACAAAGCCTGCCCTTATTGACGGTGTTTCCTGATTGTAGGGTTGGAGCAGTGCCTATTCCATTGAGTCTGTCATCATGCAGATCAATGCCACTTTAGTCAAAGGAAAAGCCAGAGTGCAGTTTGGAGCCAATAAAGTAAGTGAGGAAGCACAGGAGGTTTCATTTCAAGCCAGGAAATGTCCTGTGATAATGGTGACCTTTGTGCATTGAATGATGTGGACACCGATGGCAGTGCTTTGATACAGGGGCCTGGTTTCCTCGATCATAATGCTTGTGTGTTGTGCTACACGACAACTTCTTGTTGCTGCCACCATAGCTGGCTATGTAATTTTTTTTTCATCAAAGCAAAGTGGGGTGGGAGGTGGAGTGTGTCACGACTCTGATGACCAAGCTAGATGATTATCATTGTGCTGCATTACGCAGCTTCTGTCTCTTGGGAGTCTACGTAGTGTGAATTTGACAAGTGAAGTACAGAAGAAATATGGATTCTTTCAAGTCCTTCTCATTAGATTGAGATGGTGTTTTTACTTAGTTATTCTAAACCTAAGATGTTAAGATTCACAAAAATAAAGAGTGAATTACTGAAAGGATTTAGGCACAACGTGCACTGTATTTCACCATGTGTCACACTATAGGTTGTGCCATACACCTGATGTCAGCCCCCCCCCACATCCACATTAACAAGCCTCAGCGTCACAGATCTGCTACACTGTACAGATTTTTTATTTTTTACTTAATGTCCCTGTAAATGTTTATTTTTTGATTTCTTTCAAGGAAAAGCGTAGTTTGCTCAACAAGCCAGTTCTTGTTTTAACAAAAAAAAGTATCTAGACATCCATCGCATAGGGACTTTTAGTTTAATCAAAGCTCAATAGTCAAAGTTGATCTTTGCAAAGTTAAACCCGGGTATGAATCTGAAAGCTTTACTAAACTCTAAATAGAATTCTACCCAATCATAGATTCATACAGATTCTCATGTGTATTTCTGTGGTTCAGCAGAGACGCGTGTAGAACTACAGGTGTAGATCCAGGTCTTACGTGAGTGTTGATGACCAGATGTGCGTGACAGCAGTCTGGAATTAATAGTCAAACAAGGGCACAGTGTGTTTTCATTATCTTGTACCACACAAAGGGTTCTGTTCTTGAGATGGATGATAAGTTTGTTTTTTCTTATATCAAAGTGCTGTCATTTCCTGGCCTGTACTGTCATCATAGACCCGGTGAACTAAGGTTGACTTTACTTCTCATCCTTTAATGCAGAACCAGTACAATCTTGCCAGAGCACAGCAGTCCTACAAATCCCTCGTTCAGATCCATGAAAAGAACGGTGAGTGTATTTGTCTCCAGTTTCATACAGAGTGCATCGTTGACCTTGTTTACTGAAACCAAATCTCTGCCATGCATCAAGCTGAGGAAAACTAGTGCTTGGCTGTTGTTCGTTTTCCAAACACGACACTTCACGCTTGTAATCCACATTTTTACTTTCATGTCAATATCCTGCTATATATTTAATTTATTTTAGAATTATGTAGATATTAGAAAAACTCCCCTTGCTTGAGATTCATAGCAATTAAGTGACTCCAAATTAATATTTACACAATAACCATCATACGTTGATTGTGTGGTTACCATGACACTCTTACTGACTGCACCAAGCTTTATTTGTCATATGCAGTTAACACAGGGTCAACAGTACAATGAAAAGTGTCGGACATAAATAAACCAGTCAGCTCAGCAGTGCAATAGTTAAATTCAAATTTCAAATATAAGCAAGGTAAAAAGAGCTTACAATGCATTACAATATAAATACCAAGAATTATTCATTCAAAGGTTCTTGAACTTTAACTGTCTGGATTCATACTCAAAGTCAAAGATCTTCTTAACAGTTTATATGAGCCCAAAATAACAAAATCATAAATGATATGCCCTGTCAAATAAATATGCAGTTTATTATGAATAAAATCAATAGAGAAAAACATCAACATTGAAATTTGAATGCGAGAGAAGGTAGTGATAAGTTAGTTGCTCAAATACTAGCATTTTTTGTATGCAGCTGTATTGTAGTGCTTGACCTATCTATAAATAAACTGCATATAAAAATGGTGCATGTAAAAATATGATGAATTACTTTCACTCTATCAGGCTACATTGAGCTATATTTAATTGCAGCAGAATATAAAACTGGAAAACCGAAAGCCTAAAAAACGTAGTGAAAATTCTGGACCATATGTGCCTGAGGTCTGACCACTTTAAGTCAGCTTTTTCTGGTCCTCGCACCAACCAGAGGTTGGCAAAAATCAAAGAGGCAGAAATCATCTGCATCTTACCGTAATTGTGTCAAGGATTGAGAGCTGGTTACTCTGGATTGTGGTTTTAATGATGTATTTTGTTTACTGTATTGTCATTCTCTGTTGTGCTTTTTGTCCCATAGGCTGGTACACACCCCCTAAGGAGGATGGCTAAAACAGACTATTGCCTTTCCTGCACTGGGACCACATGTCTTAGATTTTCATTTTCTTGCGACCATTATGTTTTTTGTTTTTTTTAATCCTGCAAACCTTTTTGTTCTCTACATGAGAGTTTGAACTCCAAACCAAATTCCTAATTCAGTGACCACCCAGAAACTAGCACATACAACACAAAGACACACACACACCCGTATCTGACATCCGTTCATCGGCTCCTCAAAAGGATGTCCTCTCCCCAGATATTTATCTCTATGTGCATCTGTCGTCTGAAACAATCTTCGTTTTTCCATTGCGACTTTTGTTCTGTACTCCACGAAAAACGATGGACTAAATAATGCGCAAACTCACCCTCTTTGGTTTTGGCGTTGAGCATGCCAACGTTACTTGATGGCTGTGAGTTGAAAGGTTGGGCATGGCTTTATCCTCCAGCAGTGGTAATGTGATGTTCCAGTCGCAGGACAGTGCCTCTCTGGCCACGGACTGGATCTGGAATGGCATGGGACATTCCCTGATACGATGCAGTGGTGGCTGGAAAGGACACACAAATGCTGGTGGTAAAAGAACCCCTGCCTTTTCTCTCCATGGATGGCGTCTGTAATATTGTGCTCATATATTATCTTTGTAATGCCACGATCCATCCTCTGGAATAACATGCTTTGGAGGCTAGCTTGCTTTCAAAACCTCCTTATCTTTTAAAGCTTGAAGCCCTGAGGTGGGGAGTGGGGGAGGAAGATGAAGAGACTTTTGCAGCCTGGGTGGGACAGGCTGCGATGAAGAACAGCATCCCGCTGAGCTCTAAAGTTGACGAGCACTGTCCTCATCATAACCAGCAGCTAGACCACTCCCTGCAGGAGATGTGTGGTGTGTGGTGGCTAGGCTGGCAACACCGGATAACGTGACCAGGCAATGCAGGGGTGTGTCGGATTGGATCACACTGTAATGTAGTTGATTTTAACTCCATATGTAAACATGTAAATTTGTATTTCTGCAAAAGGATTTAATTGTTTATAATGTAACCTTGTCTGGGTCTTTGACTGGGCAAAGACTGTATTACTATATACCCCTGTCTATTAACAGCAGGGGCACTGCAACTTCTCAAGACCCATTTAGAATAAGAAAAGGTTGTGTCATGGATACTCTTGCAGAAGGAAACAAAAGTACACCATGTTCTTATGTAAGCTTAATGACTACTGCGTTTTTTTTTGTTTTTTTGTTTGATTTATTTGTAATCCTCATGTTATTGGCAGCAGTGACAGAACCATTCCCCTTATTTGATGGCACCGCTTCACCACAACGGACATAACAACGATGGCATAGACACCGCTGTTTCTGGCATTCCAGAGGTTTGGCTCTTCATATCTAATCACTCAAACCGGAAGAACCTCAGTAAGGCTATGCAGTGAAGACTCAGTCTTGTGGAGTTCTCTTGTTCTGAAGAAAATTAGTCTTAAAAGCTCAACAGCATTGTCGCCTGCTTCGTTCTTGTAGCTGGTTCTCATCCCAACCACTTTGCCAATCCTGCAGTCTGGGAAGAAAGTGACCGTTTTACCTTCTGACTTTTCCTTGACCTCATGGCTGCTTTAAAGAGACAGCACAGCCACGAGATTTAAATTCACAGCAATAGTCTTTGATCATATACCTTCTGGCTTCACACCTGGGAAGATCAACTGGAGTCTGTTCCATTTGCAGGACATTTGTTCAGGTTCGATAAATATTTGTTCAGATTTGCCACAGGAAGGACCCAGCTCTTATCACCACCTCTCTGGTTACTATTCATAACCACTCGCAGCACCGCTGTACCCCTCAGTGTGTTGGGTCTTTGATGTAATGTGAATAATATGCAGAAAACTGTGTGGAGCATTCCAATTAATGCAGTTACACGTTTGTTGTGGGTGTTCTATAGTGTGGTTACTTGTTTTGAGTATATTGTCCTGAAAACCAGCATAGAAAGCTTAGTTATGCTAATTCATCCAGTCATTCCTCATGTTTGAGTTCATCTAGAATCTCCTCAGTGATGCTAACCTCAGTCACAACACCACTATCTTCAAAACAGGTAGAGATGTGTGTGAAATCCTACAGCTTGTTCATGTTCAGCACATGTCCGACATCTGTTTAAAATGTGCAGATATAAAAAGTGTTGCCCTCTTTCCTGTTCTCACCACAATCAAAATCTTACCACAACTATGGATCATTGGCATGGTTGTTAGCTGTTGTGATACCACTGGTAAGGTACTGCTTACTTCATCTTGGTCCCATTGTCAAGCCCACCCCTGCATTCTCTGGAGAAGCAAACTCAGGAATACATACTGCACACTTGCAAAGGATTGCTTCACAACATCATCAAAAAAATGCAAGATTAAATGTGTCGATCTCTTCTCGAGGGGAGGGGGCCATTACAAAAAAAATGACGCCCCTGTTTTACCAGTAGATATGGCAGTGTGTTTTGCTGTTGAGTTGCACACATCTTGATTTTCCAAATGCCATTGAGGTTAAGTCATTTCTAAGCAAGTTTTTCGGAATGATCAGATACTGCGGAGTGAGGATTTGCTCCCGCCCTCAGATTATCCTGCGCTTGATCAGGGGTTCAGAACACATCTGCCCTGTCTTGATATTGCTGTATTTTGCATGTCAATATATCAATGGGTGTTTTTCCCCAAGCTACTGAAGGCAAAGACTGGTTGTATTGGGTGTTTGAAATGAAAAGACTAGATGTATCCATTTATTTCTCGAATCGTTTACTCCTGGTTCCCTAGATCCGTAAACACGGGAGGATGTCTCCCTGTGTATTGGTTTTTGAACCACGTCAGATACTTATGAGACACAAAGACTTATAAGACAGCATACCTGCTTGCATTACCTTTAAAAAAAAATAATAATACAAAAAAACAATATGCCAGGATTCTCAACAAAAGTAGCAGTTCAGATTTGTGTGCCATCGGAGCAGATTTAAGCCTACATCCTCAACCTGTCCCTTTGGAATAATGGTGTACTTGAGTCTGCTGTGCACCAAATACTTGGTCTTCTCACACCATCACAAGTCTAACTAACAAAACCCTTCTCTGCTTTGGCGAGCGACACATTGGTTGGAGGTCTGAACTAGCCTGTCTCTGGGTTCTTTCCCTTGCTTCATTAACAGCGTTGGCCAGGTTATAAAGTTATGCACTGTTAGCATGCTTTGGTTTGGTTTCTTTTTTTTTTTTAACATTGCAAGGGTGATTTTGACCATGTAAAGTAATTTGTAAACTTGCATCAAGTTTATGAATAAAGAATTTTATGAAATATCTCTTCATTATGTTGTTATTAATTAAAATCATTTGTCAATTACATACTCTTGAAAGACTGTTTGTGACTTTGTAAGGCCGCCGAAATCCTCCTGTTCTGGAATGACCATGCATTGCTACCATATAGTGAACACCTTCAAGTATTAGGCACTGACTGCCTAAGGATACATTAGTTCTGTATCTTTTACCCAAAGAACCTTGGAGACATCAACATGAAGATCCAGGAATCCAGCCAACAACCTTGAACCATTTATAAAAGGCAAGCTCCAGTTGCTCATGCAGCCATGCTTTCCAGCTAATGTGTTTCTGATGCTTTCCAGTAGATGGTGTTCTTTGTCAGAAGATGTTGGGTTCAGTCGTAGTCCTATACCTGCCTCTCACATTGTCATGCAAAAAACACCCACTGTGGAAATTAGCAGAGTCAATTCTTGGTACTGCAAGGCTCCAAGTGAACTGGTTTACTTGCTGAAACCAGAGCCCTCCTCCACCTTAGGGGGGGCACTGGTAATTAAATGTGGCTAAACACTGATTTAATTATCCAAAGCAGTTAAACAATACGATGCGGAACTGACCCATCTAGCAATATCCCGGTCAGTAAACACAAGTAACTATTTGCTGCTATGGTATAGCGGGGTAGTATATGCATGGATTTTTCCATAATGCTGTGGAGGAAATTCAAATGTTCACCAGTTTTTCTAACATATCAATGATTTATATTTAGCGCCTTCCAGATGGTATGTTGGGTTGGTGGGATGAATTTATCCTTCATTGTATTCGTTAAATATTTCCCTATGTTAGATTCTTTGGTTTCTACTTTTTCTGTGTATATGTGTAGTAGCCATAGAGTAACCACTAGATGGTAGTGGTGCTCTCTTGTAACCTCAAGCAGTAGTTCTCTGTGCTTGTAACATTGGTGCGACGTACACTCATCCCTGCTCTTACCAGCTCTTTAGCTCATTTCCTTTCAAGGTGGAATGAATAAATAATAAGGTCATAGGTTTGAGTGTGAGCCTCACTATTGATGGGATACAGTCTGATATTGACAGTTCACATCAGTGTTATTGAGTCAAATATTGATATTATGGTCTGGCAAGCACTGTACTCGAGGATATCAGATTTGTGAAAAGAAGCTGAGTCCCTATCAGTTATTATAAGGAGTGGAAGAGCTGTTGGAAATACCATGGTGGACCATTGAATCTGTGGATAATCATCGTCACCGCCTGGATAGTTTATTAGAAATCAGTCAAACCAACAAGCAGAATATCGAGGGAAGTTTGACTTCATCGCTATATCCAATTAAAGGGCAGTTAGCAGTATGAGGGTGGGAAGTGGAACTCTGCTGTTTATCAGTGAACGTCTAATTGCCTATTATTCCAGCAGTGTTCCCTTTTGTTTACGTGTGGGTTTGTCAGACGGGCCTCTCGGCTGGAGAGGGGCAGATCTCATTATCCAGCTTGAGCCAGGCTGTTTGTCCAGCCTGTCACTCACCTCGGGCACAACATTGTGAGGAGTGAGACGAGGCTTCTGGGCCCAAAGAAACACGGCCGTGCATCTCTGTGATTAACTTGCTGGCGACTTCACTGAGACAGCAAGAAAGAACTGACTTGTCCTCCTTCAACCTGAGCGAGCGAGACCACGGCAGCACAGGGCGGGCCATATTCAGAATCAGCAGGGGTTGATTAATAGCCTGCGGCGTAATGGCTCCGTCTATCACTTTCACTGCTTTGCCTTCATCAGTAACACTTAGGTGTAAACCCAGATTCAGATTGAAGAGAAGCTAGAACCCCGGCCTTACAGATCATGTTACTATCACAGACTAGTCTACATTCAATTTATATCACAGATACCGATAGTGAAACTGGAATTTGTCATCTGAGTTTGCTGAATACAATAATGAGTCAATATTGAGCCCATGCTAACAAATTATACAGTTTTGTTTAATAAATATTTCGACATAAAAACCTACGAAATGTTGAATTGTCATTTTTAAACTTGGTTTTCTTGAACAGGCGAAGCATAATTGTTCAAACATGCTAATTCAGGAGCTTTAGAGATGCTGGAACACAGATTTTTGTTAGCTCCAGACATTCTCCTTAGTCACGTTAACCATCTGCTGGCCCCAGCTCACTACAGTATTTGCTGTATCAAAGTTATCAAAAGGTGCTATATGTAATTTGGCTTTGCTGTCAAAGAGGTTCTCCGGCCAGGAGCAAGTGGCGCTGATGCTCACTTGCCAACAGCTTCTGTCATTGCTGTGTTTACAAGACAAAGGGTCATAAAAGGCGCCCTGAGCATCACTTCTTCTTCAGGTCAGACTGGACGCTACAGTGACTCGTAATCACAAAGGGGCTGGGGCTCGCTTGTTAGCATGCTAATGTGATTAGAGGGAGAGAAGAGATGGAATTAGAATTAGACGTTTTGCATTTCAGCAAAACTGGTGAGTGGTTGATAGCAATAGCAAAAACTTACTTGGAGACCCTTTAATCTTTAAAGCAAAATTTTAAGTATACAGTGTGTCCTTGTAATTTAAACATTTATAAAACTTATGAAAAGAAGTTTAAAATCCTAAACGACCAATAGTTAATCTGCCCTCAAAAAGTATTTAACTTATGTGAGGTCATACATTAAATTCACTTTGTCTTGCAGTCACTAGATTACTCGTGTCTCCATGGATGCTTCCTGTAAAAACAAACCTGCACTATTCAATGTACTTAGAAGGTAACCAACTGCAAGAGCCTGCAGTTAGCTGTGTGTTCGAATTCATTTAATTAATGTAATCTGTTCCTGCCAGCACCTCTGCTCCGGGTCCCACGGATACCTTAAACAGTGCATCAGCATAGTAACAAAGACAGATGCTTCCACGGACAGCAGGTGCTTCCTGATGGAGACGGCCAACACTTTTAAAGTGTAAATCAAGAGCGCGGGCTCAGAGCGGCAGTAATGGCGACTGGCTTTGAAAAGACTTGGCACAGCTAGGGGCTGAAGAGCCAATCCCACTGTGCCTGTGAATGGCCTGATTTTAGAGCAGAGCATCTGGAGTGCAGTAAGACAGATGTCCTCCCCACAGACACTTACTGTACAAACACACACGTCTCCACTGCTCACACTTTGTTGCTTTTGGGACACTAAAGTTTGGGTAAAGCAAATGACATTGCTGGCTTAAGAATAGGTAAATAGGATACAGAGGGAAGAAGGTATAATCCATTCTGATTGTCTGCTGGTGCTGAATAGCAACACGGGGAGTATTATAATTTACCAGGTAGATCAGGGCGATGGCTACTGAATAAAATATGTTGAGTGGAGCTCTGCAGTCGGAACTCTTGCCGGATGGACTTTGACGAGCTTGGAGCTGCAGATCTTCTGCCTTGAACCAAACCCAATTTGCACTAGGTCCCTTTGTGGGGATTTATTACAGAAAGAGAACCAAAGACAAAGCTTTCTTACCCTCAACTTACCTTCCTTCTTCCTGTAAGAAAAACAGGTGTAAGTACCTTATATTGACTAATAGTTGCTTTTAATTCTCCAGCGTGCGCTATTGGCCATAGTAGTTGTAACAGAAACACAGGATGAAGTCAGGTGACTAAATCTGCTGAAGGAATTTGTTATCTTCTTTTATTTGTATTTAATATTATGTATTACTATAGCTATGACAATAAAGGTCCTTTAACCTTACAAGTACTCATTTGAACACCATTCAACTATTTCCTAAACCTAACAAAGCATTTAATGTGCTTTAATTTAGCAACTGTTCATCAAGCTTAACCTGAACAATGAATGGACATTTTTGTGTGAGGATGAGTGAGATTTCTAAAAACTGGTAACAAGTCTTTGCAAGTAACAAAATAATAATTTACTTCTAACCACTATATGTATATTACACCCTGACTCTGACCCGACAAGCTCAGAGATTAAAGAAATCACCCTGATGGACACATTAATGAACTCTTCTGTCTTAATGATTTTATCACAGAAAAAACTAAATGCTGTCAAGATTATTATTAGTTTGTTTCACTTCTTTCCTATAAGCCTAAAACCTTGTGTTGCAGGAATTTTCTTTATCTACCCATCCATCCATCTGTCCATTTGTTCATCCGCCTGTCTGTCCTTCGTCTTCTATCCGACCCGCCCCTGTCCTTGACAGAGAACGTCTCAATGAACATCACCAGTCAGTGACAGATTTACCCTCAAGGACTTTTAATGATGCACCGAATTGAAAATCATAACATCTTTTGAGCCAACACACCGAACCAAATGATAAAAGGATTTAAAAGTGATGGATCTCGTTACTCTTTCAGCAGTTTTGAGTCACACCTAACACCAGCTCTAATGGAGGAAATGGAATATCATCAAGATGGCCTACCTCACCTTAACCTTTGGTGTTTTATTGGATTATTTAATTTGCAGGTTTGTGAACTCATGAGTGGTGAAAGTCTACTATGAGACAGAATATGAGTGCTGGTAATCCTGAAAAGAGTTTTGAGAGACTCATCCAACAACATCAGTGCTTTGTAAAAATCATCACCTTGTCCGGGGGATACATTACACCTATACACAGTATTTTTCCATTGGTAAAGAGAGGCCTGCACAGTTCAGTCAATACAGTGCTTCCACTTTGGAAGAAAGTCAAAGCAAACATTTAGGAGAGCAGAACTGCTCACAGCACCACTGAGAGACTGAGCTTCACAGTCCCTCTTTCATTTCTCCATTAGAGGATTCACTTCAAATATATTCACAGTTCCCCTCTCGGGCTGCAGCAATGGCACAATCAAGAGCCTCAATGCATATATTTCACTAAAAGGCCGGCTTTAAAATCCAATTCTCCTCGGCAGGGAGTATATGTAAATATTAATGATCCATGGATCTGCATTTGGCTCCATATTCTGCTGCTTTCATGGCCCTTTTTTTTTCTATATAAGATCATTCGTTTGGTTTTCAATCACCCATGCTTACCATTGACTGCATACATAACAATACAACCATTACTTCTTTCAAGTTATACACCTTGAGCACTTAAAATATAAGCCTGATAAAGATCTATACAGCTGCAAACACGTCTACTCTTATTCGGTGTCGCATAATACCTTTATCTGTTGATTGTTTTAGTCTTTTTCATCTTGAACGTTGCCCGCTTGTCCTCGCTGCGCCGAGAGATAGCCAGAGGTTCAGCTCAGCGTGACGATGTGCCTCCCTGCACAGACTTATTCTTCAGCCCAAGCTAAATGGATTTCCATTAGAGGGGCTATGACTCATTCCAGATGCTTACTCAATACTGTGTGGGCACTGTAGCAGAAAGTTTCCTCCTCCAGACAGAACAAAAAGACAAACCAAAAAAAAGCAACGCTCGTGTACAAGATGGCGTCCAGGACCAGCTGTACCTCGCACCTCTTGCATACTTTGTGCACTAATGATCACAGCAGTGAAGTCAGTCATATAATGGACTTTGTATATTATGGAGACAAATCTAAAGCATGGGTGCTCTTTTAGGAAGAAAAGGTACAGAGCAAAGAAAAACAAGACATATTCATTAGCTCCTGAGTTATAGAGCAAGCAATAAAGTACAGCTAGAAGAGGTTAGTGGAAATCAGTTCTATATTTGACCGTATGAGACGACCTATGTATCAGCATGTGTTTGTGTCTGGAGGCGAGCCCGGGGCATTGAGTGCACGTTATGTTCTTCCACTGCCATGGATATATCTCCTCAGCACCATGTCTGGACTCAGGCTATACCTGCATCGGACGATCAATAGGAAAAGCAATGATCTCAGTGAAATGGTCCATCCATCTTACTGTGATTCCCTCATGCAGGCCCCGGACTGCAGAGAAGAGATAGAACTGAATTATTGTCTGAGCATCGATTTAAAACTGTCGTAAGCAGATGCACTCTCTCCTTCGTTGGAAGTTCAGTGGGATCTGAATGAGAACAGCCGATTTACCAATTTAATTGAATTTTGAATTAGAGCTGGTACACATATTTGAAAGCGTACAATTTCATTTGCATTTCAAATTATGCCTCATAGAAATCATTTTTAAATGATGAATTAAAAAATGATTATTTTAATTTCCAGTCATGCTAAGCTCATTTAATTTTAATAGGACTTTAAATCCCCCCTCTCCTATTATTATTTGGAATCGTACAACTCTTAAAACACCTCCATCATCTGTGACGAGGGCAAATGAAATTGACCAAGCTGGAAAACCCTTGACTGTATAATGAAATAAACCTGGTCACTTAAATCAAACACTTCTCCTGTTTTGATTTCTCCCTTTGAAGAAAACTTGTCCAGACAGACTAGCTTTCACATCGCCATTACTACAGTGTAGTGCATGGCACAAAGGGTGAATTCTAAATTGGTTAATTGCTTTTTTATTTTTGTAAGTCAAGCAAAATCCTTTTTGTTTGTCAGTTGTTACTGTAGATACCACCACATCTATTATTATCATGCACAGCCCGACAGGTCTGTACAGTCCCTCCTGTCTCCTTACTCTCACAGTGTGTGTACCTTTTGTAGGTGGAGATGCAAAAGCACATATCCTAAGGCAAAGATCATCACCCTCTGATCATACCTTTGTCTTTATGAGCTGTGCTCATGTCTGTTAGTTTGATTTCTGCTCATAGTACGCCTTCCTGGAAACATTTTCAACATTTACAGAGATTGTACGCTACCTTTAGTTTATTCTTTTTGGGTGATGAGTAAAGTCAAGTGAGCAATTCAATATGATCTGCCAAAACGATGAGAAAACAATTGATGCTTTTATTGATTTGTTGCATTCTCTTGTAAACTGACATTTTCCTGGTATTTTATATTCTACCTCCTGAAAAGACAAAAAAACGTTGCCATAGGTGAGGCCCTCTTTACCTTGACCTTACTGTCTACATATATCTTACACTGCCAGAGGCTCTATTGGATAAATAGTGGAGCAGTAATGTTTTCACTGCCTCAGAGGCGGACCTATAAACAGCAGCAGTAGTCTTTATAAAACTAAATAGCCAATATATGGAATGCATCTTACTTTCAGTGCATCTGCCCTGATTAAGAGTTCAGACTGGACTCGGCAGCATGTTCAATCTTTGACCCTGACATTGGTCACATTGTGATTTGCGATGCAGTAAATTTTTCACAGCAGACATTTTGACATGTGATAACAGGATATAATGAAAAATATTAATTGTGTTTCATGCTATTTAGACGGCCTACAAATAAAAGAAAGACTTTACTGATGTTGAGAAGTAAACCTGTGCATTACCTACTGTGAAAAGTCCAAAATATCTACAATGATATAATAGATTATTAATGCCTGATGACTGCTTTGTTGATATTTGTATGGATTAAATAAACAAATTTGGATCAAACATAATTAACATTCTAGAAAACTAAAGTAGTCTATAGCTTTTTCCTTGGTGGGGCACATGGTTATCTTTAGCAGTGATGAACTGTCCTATAGAGACACTGGGAACCACTAAGACAAATGTAAAGAATGCTGTCTGCTACAGGAGCTTTGAGGTCCAGACCACTTCCTCAACACTAAAGCCCTTTGTAGACTGCAGAGATCACGTGATTTTGTTTACAGCACATCAACAACGGCGTCAGCTCTCATCACCTCAAACTCTCTTGACATCTTTCTCTGTGTGTGCGATGTGTATCAAGCATCAACCGCCCACTTAACCGCAGTGATCAAGCGGAGGATTTCCTCAGAAGCTCCAGAGGCTCTTATTTGGACATTTGCGTTGGCACATACTCTTCCTCAGGAGTTCAGTGCATGTCCGAAAGCAGTAACAACACTGAAGTGTAGGTGTTGAGAAACTTTTGATTTTACTTTTGCAGACATCCAATATTTATCCTTTCAGCCCCACCAGTGTGTGTCCGTGTCTGAACTTGTGCGTCTGCCTGTGACTGATAGTGCCTCCTGGACAATGATTTCCCACGATGGCTCCATCAGGTGGAGATGCTGGAGGAAATGGGGAAGAGGAGGAGGGAAAGGTGTAGAAGGTGGATGTTTAAAGAAGGGAAGGGGGAAGGAGAATGCGGAGGATTGCCGGAGTGGGTGAAGGGTATGATGGACCTCCTGGGACCAGGCTAAAAGGCTCCCCTCATCCTAATCTCCTGCTCTATTTTGAGAAGCAGCGGGAGGCATGTCAGAGACGTACGATGGCAGTGACAGATGATCGGACACGAGGGCGCTCGCAGACCTGATGAATGGGCTCTCTCATTGGCTAAATGGCGGCACCACCATGGAAGAGACAGGGGTGAACAGGGAAGACAAAGGACTCTCCACTACTGGGGGACGATTGAATTAACAGGATGGGCTCCTTGCCATGACGTAATATTTGCTTTTAGTACAGTAGTGACACAGAGGAGATCTTTGAAGTGAAATGTCTTTTACCAAAAACAGAACATTGTTGGACCAACTCAAAAGAGATACATCAATTGTAACCCACACATGAATGAAGTTCAACTTTAAGCTAAAAAGTTATATTAACATAGTGGCTAGTTTTAAACTTAATTTTTGTGTTACCAATTGAGGTATAATTTTTTCAGTGTATGAATTTAAAAAAAGGAACTTTACACCCGGATGGTGTATAATTATAGGAACTATAAATATGGTGTCTTTTCATATATATGAAGTTGTTACTGCAGTCAAGATTGCTTTCATATTCCCGAAAACTGACATCAAAATCAAGAAGACAAATAGTTCCGTCCACTCGGGGCTGAAATTCCTGCTGAGAATGGATCATTGTCTGGCTTTGTGAGAGGCAAAAGGTAAGAGCCTCTACAAGAGAGATAAGGCTTGTGGAGCCTCGGTGGTGATAAGTATCTTATCGGCCTGTCGTCCGCCTCGTGAACTCTCAGAGGATCGCCGTTGTATTACAGAATGTTAGACAACCACTGCTAGCTGCAGATAAAGGAGATGCTTTTGTACCACTGCACAGTGCACATTTAGGAAAGAAGATGCCTTTGACGGCATATCAATTAACTCATTCATCATGTCTCTGAGGCAGGAAGTGGGTGGTGCTAAAAGTTGTTTGTTATTGTACTGTTACATAACCATTTTCCATGTTTTTGTATTTTCCTACAGTCTGTATTGTTATATTGTCGCAGGCACACCAAAGACAGAGACAAAGATTGTGTTGTATTTTCTCTCGCCAACTACATGGAGCATCTCCTGGCTGTTAAACTTGAGGGTGACATGTTTGCATTACATTACTTTCTCAAGCACCAGTAGAGCCATTTCATTTTCACATGCAAATGAATTACACCGCCCTCAACAGACGTTCTTTGGAGCCTTCGGGCTGGATAGGTGAGGGGGCTGATTTCACACAGCTAGGCATCCTCAATCTCCCCAGTTCATTCAGTTCACCAAGGGGGTCCTCTTTCACTGCTGAGATCAGTCAATAGGGCTCTGCTACCCGGATGGGTGAAATTCCATTAAGAGGACCCTCCACCTTGGGCCTTGGAGAAAGAGGGCTTATCAGGAGCCAGCAGTGAGGGAAGTGTTGCGGCCATCCATCGTCAGCTGTGAGGGGGGAATGAACACTTTCGACAGTCTCTCCACCTTCTCTCCTTTCTCCTGTCATGTCATCCACCAGGGAAGCATCACTGTCATCCTCATCCTCTCCAGCTGGAACCTTTGCCCCCATCTCAGACACTGCAATCAGACTGAAGCAGGGGCATCTTGGACACAAGTTAATGGGTTTTTGACCCAAGAAGATTAGGCCACTTGGGGGCAGCAAGATGAATTTGACATATGAGTCTGACACAGAGACTGTGTATATGGATGCATGACTGCTCCCCAAAAGTGAAGCTGGCTGAAGTATAGGTCATCGATCCAGACTCCTCCATGTTAGTAGATGGAATACGAACCAAACTAAAATACATTTTTCTAATGGTTTCTGTCTGTTCTCATCACACTGACATTTTTTCACCTGCTATTTCTCAGATAAGTTTGTTTTTTATGACTTATTTGTTGCTATAAAAACAGAGTGAAACCTCCTGATTGACAGCTCAGACTGACAGATGGGTGGGACCTCGATATCGCGGCTCCATCCCTTTGCTCGCTGCTGCACAGTCTCTGCCACCAAATGATGTCATCGTCACAAGAGGAAACCGTTCATATCCAGGATGTTTTGGTTTCATTCCTGGATAGTGTGCGCAAGTGGAGAGACATTGTCATTCATCAATATATGTAGTGAATGATCTGACATAACATCACCTCATCTCTTAAGTGAAGTTAACTTGTTTGCAAACAAGTTAACTTCACTTGTGTTATTAACACATCCAGCAGTTACAAATCAAAATGTATCATTTGGAGGCATCTTGTCAGCAGATGACTCTTATTTCACAGTGGAATTATTGAGGACACTACGTAGTTGACAAATTGGCACTGAAATGAAGGGGAGGGGGTGTACACAGGCTCAGTCTGCTTCTTGGTCCTAAGTGACCCCTTTAACATTCTCTGTTATGTCAATTGATACATTGAGATATAAAATATTGATTATAGTCACTCAAATCAGATTTTATGTTAAATAAGAGCAACATGCATTTACATCAACGTAAGATCACATTTGTACGACACACAATACTACTATAGCTTAAGATATACCATATACAATCAGCTACACACTCATGTGTTAAAGGAACAATTACCCAGCCCTGTCATGTCTCAGGATTAACACTGTGTGTAATGTATGGATATTGACTACATTTGTGTTATTTTTACAGTCTGGTGACGTCTCACTCTCGCCCCGACATGCATGACATGGAAACCTTGAGCAGACCTTTAGTGAGCAGCAGAGCAGCAGTCATGCACATGAGTAATAGCACGCGAGCTCTGTCACGTCCTTGAATCAATTTCCAGGTCTCCGAAATGAGGCTTTTCAAATGATTGGACTGCACCACTAACAAACCATTCATGCTGTGGCAGGAACGAATGGATAAACTGCCAAAGGATTTTTGCTCTGGTAGAGAGTATGTGTCCTGTAAAGCATAATGGAGAAAATATGGAAACATTTACACTCTAATTTTGCTCTCGGCTCAAATACACCAATACATAAACTATAATTTGTTGAGTTGCAACTTTGATTTAGTTTCATTCTTCTTTTGTTTCTGTATTACGTGTTGAATACCAGTGAGAAAATACAGGAAGAGCAATTTTCTCCTTAACTAACATCCAAAAGACCGCCTGCAGGTTTTTGTGGGAGTCATGGGAACCCCCAAACTTATGAAAAATGTTGTGGTATAAAAGCAGAGGTGTCTCCAGCTGCTAAGATATCGCTTGGCACTGCAGGAAGTGCCCTTAAAAAGTTGTATGCATCAAATTAATAAAGCCTCAGCAGATTTTTTGGCAGATCCTGCATTCCTTAATTTGCAGCATCATCCAAACTTCAGCCAACTTCATCAACCAAGTCTATTATTGTCCTTTGTTAGTTTGTCACGCTGTGTTTCCCACAGCCCGTCCAACTGCAGTACACAGTATATACCTGCTAATGACTGATAATACATCAATTAGATCATACTGGAATTTTCCTTGCCACAGAAACTGAAACACAAACATCTTGAAGTTATCTGATAGTTAGGTTCAACCATATTATTAATTCAAAAAGTTCTTCACAAATGCAGCAGAGAGGTAACATTCAATGACTGTGATTCGCTCACTGGAAGACAAGCAGACAACTAGCAGCTAGCCACTGTGCGACTGGGATAACATCTGCCACGCAACATATCCACAACCATAAATATACAGAACTTTAAACCTTAATATAATCAAAACGGTTGAGTTAATGAAAAAAAGATAACCTGACATTGCGTTGTCTGTCTTTTGTGTACCAAGCTGTGAACATGTTTAATTCTGCTGTAAAGTCAAGCATTTTGATATTGAGGGTCTATAGGGACTCACTCACATCTAGGCAGTGAACTGCAGTTCCTGGTACTTCCCCATTGGCTTCATTTCTCAGCCCTGCAGGTTGCAGCTTGGAATAGCATAACCCTGCTATATTATTTAATATATCCTGTATTTGATTTGATATGCTCCCAGAGATCTGTGATGAGGGTCTCCAGGGATCTAGCAGAGATGAGCTCCTCATCTATCAGGTTAAGATAAGTTGGCCGGCAGGTGGTTAAGATCCATTAAGAGTTAAAAAGCCACAAAAACTTTCTGCAATTAAAAAGTTTCCTCTCTGTGGAATAATTCTCTACCTTTAAAAGACTGATTAAGTGAACGTGCAGGTCTGCAGTCTTTTTCTGGTGACTGTTAGATGAACCAGGGTTTTGCAAGAGCCACGTCCTTCTTCTGTCACCGTGGCCTCTCTATTAGTCACAGCGAGGGAAGGGAAGAAGACGAGCCACTCTAATTATCCACCACTCCTGCAAGTTATGTTAATGGCCGCTTCCGGCTTAAGTAGGCTATCTATATGCAAAGTCTCCTCTGATGAATTTCTTCATTATTTATTGTTAATGTATTACTGTATCTGCTGTGATGAGGAGAGAAGGCTGTTGGTTTTACACCACATGGCTTTGTTTGAGTGTGACACAGCGAGTTGACCGGATAGTTTGAACAGAGGAAGATGGCAGAGCTTTGCATTGTGTCACACAGACACAGTCTGTATTTGTGTATTATTATGAACTTTCAAACTCAATATTTAATATTATTTATCTATTAAACACCAATGTGGAAATATACAATAAACTTGACAACTCTGTGCTTCACTGACATTTTATATCTTAGAATTGCTAACTTCTTTGTGGACTGACGACAAAGTAAGTTGCATAATCAGATGCACAAACTGCCTTTATTTTACCTTAATGGTGATTAGCCAGCCAGAAACATATTATACGTTTGAATTATACAACAAATATCAGTTGAGATACAATAAATTTAAGCAAAATGTCAAATATATTTAAAATAGAATACATCATTACTGATTCTAGGCTGACAAAGGGTTAGGTGTCAAATTTGAACACAGGGGACCATGGATATCCTGTAAAGTTGTATTTGATCAGTGTGCTCTGCAGATTGATTTTTGTTTCCATCCAAGTAGAGGGATTAAATATTGGCTGTGTTGATTCTCACAAAGAATTGATTTAGTGTCTAGCCTTGAAAGTTTCAAGAGGACTTCTGACTACACAAAGAAGAAGGGCTCACACAAATAGAGGTCAAACTTACTGGTATTTCTTTGACTGTAGTATTTACTCAAATGAACTGTTTAGACACAACCACAAAATTGTCAACGGCCAGTCAACCAATAATCAAGTCAAAAGAATTTTGGTAGGAAATGTAATTTGGCTAAAACGTGATCATCTTTGGGGTTTGGGGTTTTTGGGGGTAATAACCGCGATGAGAAAGCAACTATTTGTTTGTTTTACCTCCCTCTTTAACCCAGTAGCATCTCTGATGTTGCAAACTCAACGAACTTCTTCAATACAATACATTCATACTTTTGGTAACTTTATATTTACAGTGTGTCAGCAGCTCCCCGAGAACAAGTCCACATCTTTCATGTGGACATGGCATCAGTCCTCCAGTACCCTCCAGTACTTTTTGTGTCCTTCACCTTGAGGTCGACCTCTGAGGTTTGTCCACTTCCCCTGAAACAGGAGCTGGATTGTGGTGAACCGAGCAGCACTAAGCTGCTGCTCTCAGGAACCCTGACCTCAATCAGAGGGAGAACTTGATCCACTGGCTGTGCACTGTGTCGCCCAAAAGGAACTGCCTAGCCCATCAGTGGATATACGTGTAGGGTTCAGTGTGTTTGTTTCTTAGTGACCATATGTGAGCAACACGAGCACATCAAGTACCAGAAGTGCTTCCATACCTTCATAATATTCTGCATAGCCACTGTAATGCTAAGACCAGGTTATTTACAAAAAAAAAAATTATCATGGCAAGCGATGCATTGGTGACATTCTATTTTAGATTTCATGCGCCTCAAGGTTGTTGAATATATATTCAGTGCCTGAAACACTGTGTCATCCAGCCGTTCAAGTGAATTCATAGAGACTGCTGACGCTGGAGTTACGGTAAAAGGTTTTTCCACCACAGCAGCGATATGCAGTAAGGTGGTGAATGGTGACACACTTATCTCATTCCAGGTTCGATTACACTCGTAATGTTTCCTCTCTCCATTAAGTGTATTTGATTTCCCACTGAGGGGGTAGCTGGCAGGGCAGAGATGTGACAGCAGCGCCAGGGCCAAGAGGGCAGCTCTTGCAAGTATCAATTCCAGTGATGTGCCTGGAAGCGGACAAAAAGTGGCAATGCTTATACAATTACAGTGCAGAATTTGTCAGACCTCATTTTTGAGAGAGGGTTTGAGCCACAGCTTTCAGAGAGTATTATTAATTCAATGCCCTGGCCCTCTCTGTGGAAATAGAAGGATTATGCAGCGCTGAATGACAAAATGCTGACCTTGGATGTGCCTTTGCCCTGATTACAAGAAAGGGAATTATGTTGAAAGTCAATGGCAAAGGGGAAAATATGTACAGTATGTGGTAAAAGGATATTTCAGATTTTTCTCACATAAGACAGCACGCGTAACCTTTGAAAGTGATTGCAGTACATGGACATTAGGTCAGGGATTCAGGAGCTATGGACGGAGATAAGACATCAAAGCAAGAATTGAACATGTATTTGGATCCACATAGTTCCACGTTAAATTCCTACATTCATACCCACGCAAAAGAAAAGAAGTAAAACATATCAGCAAAATGTCCTTGTATAAGTTATCAAAATAAAACTACTTGATTCATGGACAGATAGGCTGCTAACTGCCAACACCCCCATTTTTATTTTGTTCCAGTCTGTAATTGCAGGTGTGTTGGAATCATTTGAATGTTTCCTGTCCACCACAAAGATTTCGGCAGAGCTGCAGAGAGCCCACTGTTTGTCAGAGAGAAATCAGCAGCAGAACATGGGTCCAGTTCTTACATTCTAACAACACTACACCTAACGTTTTCCAAACATGCATTTTCTGTCCAATAATCCTGGCCCATATTGTGGTGGGAAAAAAGCAATCAGTGCAATCACCTCCTATCACGTCCAGGAACAATTTGTTTTCTCTCACTGATTGTTGTGCACATTTCTCCACGGTGGAGAGCAAGAGCAGTCATCCTGCAGAGATTTGTCTTTCTTATTTGCAATTCAATTATTGTTCTCTCCATCCAAAGCTCATAGTTAATGGTAAATACCAGAACACAGACTGACAGAGTGATGAATTGAGTTTTGCTTTCTACGCATAACTTCTCCTTGTCAGTAATCATATAATCCTTACCCACAGTTAAACATCAGAAATAGGTTGTTTCAGCAAAAGCCCTGAAACGTTGTGTCTGCATTCAAGTGACAAAAGAAGGAGGGTGATGTTATTATGAAGAACAACCATGAGGTAAATGACATGTCAGACTTGAACACATGATGCCACAGTTGTCTCCTGTTTCCTACTGACAGTCAATGTGGGTGCCTAACCAAGTGAATATTCTTAAAACATAATAATGAAGGTCCCATAACTTTAACATAGCCGAGTTACCATAGCTCTGTGTAACCACAGCTTTGCCATATCATAAATTATATTTATTTTTTAGCACTGATGGTTTTGGGAGACACATTCAACCAGTGTCTTCCAACAAATGAGGGTCTCAAATCAGAAAATGCTTTTGTGTCATTCTTCTGCTAACAATTTAATATGTGAATAAAGACGGGCGACATGACAGCTCCCCAAAAGTGATGCCAAATCGTTTGGATCACCCACTGGTGGCTGGCTGCAGTATAGCTCATGAATGCCGTCTTTTCCATGTAAGTGAATAGGACACGGCTAAAACTTAAAAGTCAAAGTACATGTCCAATACATTCTCAGGACAATCTCCCATTGTTTTATGGGAGGGTTGTCCTAAATTTGTAGAGTCCATATGCCTACCAATAATGTTTTTTTCCTTTCCCCCCATAAATAATATCCTACTCTTGACTTTCAGCCACCGTTGTCAAGACCAATCAGGCCTGAGTCTCTAAAACACCGCTGGACGTGTACTGTCATTCCTCTTTTGGAACAGGAAACACACGACTCGGTTACAATTGATCCTCACATACCTGGAGCAATACGTTTGTTTCTGTGTTGATGAATGCTGCATAGAAAGAGGGAGGGACGGAGGGAAATGGATTTTTTGTCAGATGGGATTAAGTAGTGCCAGACCTTCCAATTAGCTGTATTTCACATGTCAGTTTACATCAGTAAAGCTGTAGTATTATGTGATACCACTGATGGAGGGAAACACAAAGAGATACATGGATGGGAAGAAACAAAAAGAAGATCAAGAGAATAGTGTATGTGTGTGTTTGTTGGGGGGAGTGTAAGGTAAAGGGCAGACAGGGCTGAGCAGGAAACAAAGGGCAATTGATGGATGGAGACATAAAAGAGATTGAAAGAGAAGACGGGATCTAAGTGATCGAAAGAAGAAAATTAAGAACTGATTGATTACAGTCTTTTAATTTCTCTGAGGTCTGTCATCAAGAAGCTGTAACTTAGAACTGGGAACCGTAGTAGTGTGTCCTGTGTGCACACTATTACTTAATCTTTATAACTTAATCTTTCTTTGTTTTTTGGCCTTTTGTGTGAATGAGGGTCGTTGGAGGGGTGGGCGTCTTGTTTTTCAAACACCTTGTGTAACATAGTTTGTAGGGTAAGTGCTATACAAACAAATTCTGGTTTATGGGGGGCTGGCTGAAAGTCTGTTTGGTTGGCTGGTTTACTATCTGGATGGTTGGTTGTTTGATTGGGTTAAAGCTGGCTGGTTGGTTGGCTGGCTGGCTGGTGTGCTAGCTGGCTGGCTTGCTGGTTTGTTGGTTGGGTTATGGCTGGCTGGTTGGTTGGTTGAAAAGTCAGCTGAAGTCCATTTGACCTACATTTCAAAACAGAGGGTGTGTATTGCGAGATTCTGTGTGTTCATCTGTGCACTCACCTATTTGCTCGGACTGCATGGACACTGATCCAAACTTTGCATGAGCTTCTGTTCACTACAAGGGGTCCAACTGTGCATGAGCTGAAAAACTAAAGGGGGGTTGAAGAGCGTCTGTGCGAGGTCTGACTTTACCCTCACTTCTACAATTCATCTCAAGATCAGAGCTGCATGGTTTGACATAGAACTGGGCTTGTCTGAGACTGTGAGACTCCCCTCAGGCGAAGCTTGTGAAAAGTCGCCCACTCACTCTACCTAAGTTTACTAGGTTAGATTTGTAGATGCCTACGTGATCATGATCATGTTCTTTCATCCCGTAGACACTCACGAAAATGAACAAAATAAGCAGATGCTACTTGACATGATTTCATAGTAAACCAAATAAATATAGAAGAACTGTCCTGGGGCATTTATCTGTTTCTCACTTTGAGAGAAGTGGTGAAAAGTTCCTCCAAACTATGCAGTATTTCTGAGTCTCTTACCAAAGCCTACACATTTAGACAACTGAGGTGATCTCCTTTTAGTAATCAATGCAATATTTTATTATCGTCTTCTATGTGTCAAGCAACTTTTTTTCAACTTTAGATATTTGTATTTTTCTAGTTTTGCATTTGTTGTATGTTTGAAAATAGCTTTAGTCTCTCAATATTTCACACTCACACACACACACATTCACACACACACACATACATACACACACACACACACACACACACACACACTCATTGTTATTATCTCCAGGCTCAGGTTGCGGAACATATCCAAATTATATCCGGAGTTAAACAGCAGGAAAGTACTTATCCATGTATTCTTGATATGAATCCCAAATTAGATGGCAGGAAGAGGATACCAGCTCTTACAGCAGGTGTGGGCCAGAGTGGTGCATGGTGTGCGGAGGCTGCTGAGTGAAATAAGCATCTGAGTTTTCCTGAGTGCTTTTTTAAGGGACAAATTTTGGCCAGAGACCTGAATTTCAACAGGTTTGCTTGTTTTACAACAGTTAAAAGTGTGAGTAGCGGTGGTTCAGGAGCTGAGAGACAGACCTGAGTAAAATACATGAATATTCAAATGCACTGCAAGCGGCAACTGTACGAGTAGAAATTATTCACCGAGATAAATCTTCTTTTTTGTAGAATTTAAAGAGGAAGAGTTGGCGAGAATTCAGTAATGTTTGATTAGACATCCAGTTTTCAGGCACATCTTTACAGGTAAAAAAATCATGTGCACAACATGTTACCTTGTCTTTTACTGCCCAGAAATCATGTCCATGTGGGTCAGAGATGGGCTGGCTTCTGGGTCCAATTTAGGCAGCCAAAACAATGTTCATCGCCCTCATACTGCCCCCATGTGTGTGTGACCATGTGTCTTCCCATGGTGTCTTATGTAGGAGTCACCATGGGAAGAAATTGTTGTAATAATAAAGGTAATGACTGGGCCAGGGAAGGTTATAAATTGGGCCCTCTAGCGCTCACACTGAGACCCCTAATTTGTTATCAACGTGGGCAGGCTGACAAGAGCCATCAGACCAATGATAGACAGTTGTTTGGACCCCGGTTGTTAACCTAGTTGGGGCTCAACTTGTGGCACATGTGAGATCCTGGGCAGGTTTCACGAGATCCTTGAAACCTGTAAAACCTCACCTGCAATAAGTCACACAGCACACAAAAACAACTCCAGTGAAAAGATCCGGAGAGACCACGATGTCACCCCACTAAAGGGATATTTGTCCTCACCTTTGCTGATGAGATGTAGCTCACCAAAGATTCCCAGAAAGTTGTGTTCTCATTAATCTCGATAAAACATGGGAGAAGTGATTACACAGCTCTTATAGGGGGATGGCGATGGCATCCTCCACAGTTCCTTATTGCGCTGACTGATTCATGGGTTTTAATGGGCTTTTAAGCCAGATTAAAAGCTGATGCCCCAACTGTCAAAGCAGCCCACAGTCTCAGAGAATCACATTTATAAGATTGCCAATATCACTAAAAGACCTTGATGGAATACAAATGACTCAGAAGAATCTAATTGAATAGGCACATCCTGTTAAAGTGCATATCTTTATTGGAAAGGATGGATAGTACTCTGAAATGCAGCGCGGCATAAGAGGTAAATCATCTCTTCCAGCCTCTGTGATTTGTCACTTTTCATCCCTGGATATATTTGTAATCTTTGAACTCGCTCCCTCTGAGCTCGTCTGCCAGCAAATCGAGGGAACACATTAAAAAGGGATTTTTGAAGACAACTGAGATGTTGGATGTCAGAAGGTAGCATAGTGTCTGGAAGCTGTGATTAATATTTGCCTCTTGTCAGTGAATATTCATCTCCTCAACAGGAGAGCATTGTCAGGAGAGCAGTCAATCTTGCCACAGATCATCTTCTGATGTGTGGCTATCTGTGCACTGAGGCAGTAATGAGGGGACATGTCGTACCTCGCTCTGAGGGAACACGGAGGAAGCTCTCTTGCTCTCTGCCTGAACTCTGGCTCAGCTCATATCTTTCACAACACCCAGCTCTCCAGTGGTCAGACTGGGGAAATTGATTGCCCTGCTTGCCCTGTATGAGCAACAGTCACACTGGGATTTACTTTGCTGTAAGGAACATCAACCCACTCCACCCCCGAGTCCAAATTGATTACAAAACTGCTTTCTGCTGACATCCGTGAGTTTGAATATGTGTGCGTAAGAGGGGGAGGGTGGAGGAGAGAGAGTTTGAAGCTGATGGAGGCTATAACTGAAATTGCATTAACACCAGAGTGGAATCAAATCAGTCTTTACTGAAATACCGTTGGGCTTTTTCTCAATGTTTTTGTTATCAGGTGTCAAAGAATATGGTGGTATATGAATAATCCCTCTTCATTTTGACACGTCTATAGACACCCTCACAATGTTTCATCCCTGCATCCATCCATTGTCTATACTGCTTATCCTTCGAGTGTGTTGGTGGGAGCTGGAGCCAATCTCAGCTGACATTGGGTGAGAGGCAGGTTATAGACAGATCGCCAATGAGTCACAGGGCCAACATGAGACAAACAACCAATCACACTCACATTCACAGCTACAGGTTGAGTTCCCAATTAACCTAAATCCAATCGGCATATTCTCTGATTGGGGAAAGAAGCTGGAGTATACAGAGAGAACACGCAACTGCATACAAAGGTCACAGTAACCTTCTTGCTGTGCGGTGCTATCCCTGTATCACTGCGCCATCCCCTACTTATCCATTTCCAGTAATGCAATGCTGTTGTCACAGGTTATGACTGGTTGGTCTGATGACAATAATAGCAATAGCAAGTGCTTCTTCTTTAGAAGTTTGTCGGAAGAACCCCATGCAGGTTTGTTATGCTGAATCCCACGATCTGATTCAGTGTGGGTGTGTTGGACAGTAAAACTGTGGACCACAAACACTATCAAAGTTACTTTAAAAGTGCGTTTTTGTCTTTATCAGAGGGATCTAAATATCTTTCCTTATTTTTTATCCAACCTGGTTATTAAGTTTACTTTCATGTTCTCATCTACAGCTTTTTCTATGATTCTCACACTGCCTTTGTTTACATGGAGACCAATATTCAGAATACTGACCGTATTCAGAATGAAACAATGCTTTGATTATTCATGAAAATGTGACCACTTGGCCATTACATTCAAAGTTATTCAACCAGTGTGAGCAGAGGATATAGAGGGTGTAAATGTAATGTAAAGAAATGATGCAATACGCTTATCATAGCAATAAAGTCCTAGTGTTGTCCCAAATGATGAAATTATCGTACATAGTAATGTTGTCATTGAGGGTTAAATTATTATGCAAATATGATAACTACAACATCTGGCACCTGCTAAAAGAGAAAAGGAACCTGTGTCAGCTTCACACCTGCAGACACGTGCATACACACACACACACACACAGTGAGCACATTGGGTATTTAACTGGATATTTATCATCTTTACACCCACTGAGGATTATATCGTATCGGGTCTCTCTAAATCAGGAGCTGTTTCCCCCTGTGCTCTTTTTTCAGACTGTATAATTCTGTTTCCTATATTTTACCAGCCGTGCCTGTGTCCCCCACCTGTCGGCTCCATCACTTTGCCCAAGGGTGAATTTTGATCTGTGACTCCCTCCATCATAATTTTATTACAGCTTCCCTTGTGGCATGATTTCATTTTCACATGACAAAAAACACAACAGAAAATGCACCATGGTGGTGCATAATTACGAAAAAAAAGAGATGATGACAGAAGATGATAGACTTTTTTTTTTTTTTTCTCTGCGAGCTTTGAATAGTTTATTTTCTCCTGACATCACTGGTTTGTCTCGTGTAGCTTGTGTTTCTGTGAAGCTCAGGGGACGCTCACACAAACAAATCCGCCCATACCATCGAGTGGGGAAATGTAACAAACAAGGACAGAGTGGGAAATGCAGACAGAATGAAAGGGAGGGAGAGAGAGAGAGAGAAAAAGAGAGAGAGGAGGGGTGTCAGCTGAGAAGGTCACGCTATTAAAGATGTCTCCCCGCATTTCGACCTCGCTCTGGCAATCTGCACACAAATGCCAAAAGACCTGGATATTATGGGATTAACGATTTAGCAGTTTGACAGTGAGCCATCCATCCACGCTGCCCAGGCTCAACTGTACGAAGAGCTAGAGAGAGCAGAGGGTCTTCACGTCTCAACCAAAGAGGCCTAAGACCGGAAAATCTCACATTACATCATTTGTGTGAAGAGACTGAGACACAGGAAGAGGAGGGTCACCAGTCATTTCAAATTTAAGATTTACAATGTGCATGACTGTCTTTAACAGACATGCGGTGAGATGAAAAGGTTCCTATGAGGCTCTTGTATGTGCGTTCTTTGATGATTCTTCCTGCAGGAATTGAATGAACAGTGTTGCTGCCTCCATAACAACATGGAGACTAAATTGATCACAGCCTCCCCTTCTCCCTATGAAGCTATTTTGTCCAGCAACAGAAATTATGCATCCACAAAAAAAAAGCTGAGGTTGTTGCTGCCAAGAGTAATTCATTTAGTCTTTCACAAGGTGTTTTCACTTTAAGTTGACTTCCAACACTCTGTTTGTGGTAATTTATTGATGTTGTCTTCATAGATCAACAGTAAATGCTTATGTCTGTCACTTCTCCTGGCAGAGACAACGTTAGAGTCACTTATTTAGAATGTGATCAAAAACCAGAACATAATCAGAGCAGTAACAGCAGCAGCGACCAGAGACCATGTAGATGAATGTTGTTTGTAAATGCATACATTTGATTGTAATAACTGCAAGGTTGTCAGATCTGTGGGGCCACTTAAAGGGGAAAGCAACAAGACCTTGAGAATAAAGATGTAATATAATGAGAACACATCTGCCCTCCACCTTTGTTGAAATGAAGCGTGTAATATTGTATTATAAAAGGTGTAATAATCGATATTTCGGCACATTGTCATAAGTATCAGGACTTGTGCAAGAAACGGAGTCTATTCCAAAGAAAGAACCACACGGATATTGCCTCTTTTGCAGAGGAGGAAATGTTTGGTCATGGTCAACTGTGAGGTTATGGTTGTTACTTCATGTTATTCAAAGGAGTTTCATAGTTATACAATGAGATTGGTTCCAGATCTTGGCTCCGAAA
Organism: Platichthys flesus; assembly: GCF_949316205.1. Lineage (NCBI taxonomy): Eukaryota > Metazoa > Chordata > Actinopteri > Pleuronectiformes > Pleuronectidae > Platichthys > Platichthys flesus. Next base: position 20,528,089 of record NC_084945.1, on the reverse strand, counting down.
GGAGTGAAACTCTTTCCTTTATTCTTGTAATATGACATCTTTTTTCTCATTAAATTACAACTTTATTCTCGCAATATTACAAGTCTCTCTTCAATCTGGACTAAATCGTAATTTTACGACATTATTCTTGTTAAATAACAACATTATTTCTCAATTATTTTTTGCACAAAAGCAATTTTTGTGCAAAATGCAAGTGAAGGTTGTGGGTCCTGCACCGGTTTGGAACAACCACAGAAGATTTTTCTGTGGCAAGAAAAGCACTGGGTTTGGACTGGAGATGAGAAAATCTGAGTTTTGCCAAAGAAGAAGTTACCCAGTTCTCCACTATTACTGGACTTCCTGTGGCTCCAACATGCACAACCAAGAGACATCTACGAGTGCCAAAAGAGAAAGTGTGTCAAGAATGTGTAGGGTACAAACTGTACCAGATCCAGGGCTGGGCTGTTTCATGGAAACACTTCAGAGAAAGGGTTAGCAGTCAAACAAGAAGGGAGTGGGTGGACTTTACGCAGCTTCCAGTTGCTGCACTGTCTTGCCAGTCTGTCTCCCACACAATATTTGTAACATTGGATGACGAATCTGCAGCAAATCAGGCAGAAGAGCAGGTGTGTCTGAAACAGTCTTTACTGGGGAAGAAGTACGACTAACTGCTGGTTACAAGACAGCAGTCAACTGATGAAGGTAAATGAAATGAAGCAAATATCACAAAACAATTACAAAGAAAACATGTCAGCCTAGACAAAAGGTTACCAATCAATTTTTGATACTGTGCAAGGTTACTGTTAAATGGTGTAGGACTTGTCTGAAATTAGACTTTTTTGTCTGCAGATTGCCTTTAATATATGCTATAGAGTTATGCTATAATCCTTATTCTTTAACCTAACCTCTAACCTAATCCATCAGTGTGGGGAGGCCAGTTTGTCGGACAAACTGTATGTCCCAAAACCCTTCTCATTCACTGTGACGTCATGTGTTGCCGAACTGCATTGTGGGTCGTGTTATGTTGCCTGCTTGAGTACCTCAGAAGCAAAGAAGTACCAGCCAATCAAATCGTACAAAACAAACACTTAAAGGCAGGTGCTAACCAATCAAATCACATTAATGTGAAAGAGTAGGCAGAGGCAGCTGGCTGATGGTGTGTTCAAAGCATGAAACTGTAATTGTTGTGGTTATGACCATCGCCGTGGCACCAAGTGTCAGGCATGAGTCCAGCATCAGTTCCCATTAACCCTGATAGATGTCTGTGAATAGTAAAGCTTCAATCTGTTATGTAGTGGATGTAGTGGATATGTAGAATTCATTGTATCATTTCAAAATAATGAAACTTTATCTTAAAGTCTCACCCAAGGCTCATCCTACTCTCTCTAAAGGAAGTTGTTGAGGATTAGTCCCCTGATTCTTCCCATATAAAACCTGATGGGCAGCGGCTGCAGCTGTGTGTAATAGTGAGGGTTGGAGGGTACATATACGGCCTAGATAAGAGGCAGAGATAAATGAGAGAATAAAGCTTCCTCATAAGGTCCCTGTCAAACCTCAAGTATGCCATTTAAGCAACAGTTATCGTTTCATAATCTTTCTAAATGTATTTTTCATACGGCTTTGTTTCAATTAATTATTTACTGCCCCTGTTTCAGCTGTTTTCACAAAGTGGAATGAAAACATGTCAATATTAAATTTTTAAAACCACAATCATGACAATGCTTGTGACTTTTGCCATGGCCAAGGTGGCATACACACTTCTATACCTTTACCTCGACTATAGCTGTAAATGTTGGGAGAGCAGGTAGGAAGGAAGCAGTAGGAGAAGGAGACTTAAGGGGGCTGTGTCTAGACTACTTACCTCTCATTTTCTGTCTGGGTAATTACACCTGAAATTGGGGAGCCAAGAACACCTTGAGTCACACTCTCCAATTTCTCTACAGGCCCCTCATGTGAATGCACACAGTATACACACGCACGTGCAATGATACGCTCTGTTAGACACCCGTGCGCGCACAAACACACTTGTGTGAACTTAAATGGATGCTTTTTTCCCCTTTGCATTTGGTCTCCTCTCCCTTCCTCCTCCCACACTCTTTTCCCATTTCCTCTGACCGACTCTGTATCTATTAGGTGTGACATTCCATTCTGCTTTTTAATCACCTCTCTCTGCTTTGTCCTTCTGCAGCCAAATAACTTTGTAGATGATGGTCATAAAACCCATAAATCCCCTGTCAAGAACTGCTCGCAGGCACAAATACAAATTCATGATGTTGGAGTTCACGTGTCAACTGCGGTCGTCCAAAGAGTCATTTGAGTAATTCAACAAGTTGAATGGTAAGAGTCTCTTTCATACAGCCTGTTTAAGGTGCACATTTTGTGCCTTTATTCTGCCTCGCTTTTCTGTACATGAATGATGCAATGACAGGCATTGTTGTTCCACCTCGAGGCTAGCACCGTGTGAAAGGCTAGTTCACATAATGTTTGGTGCGTATATATGGAAACTGCGCTCTGGGCTAATTCTGTACGTATTTGTTTGCATCCTCTGAAAGCTTTCGGTTAAGATGAAAAAGGGGTGTAGTTCCACCAGAAGCTATTTACTAATGTACTAATAGTCCAAGAATACGAGGAAGAAATTTCTTACTTTAGTGGAGAAACTTTGGCCGTTGGTAAGAAGCTAAAGTCATTTATATAACGTTACTTTCAGTCACATCTTTGAATGTATTTAGAGGTACACACGCAGCCATGTTTGTTGTCGGAAACTCTTGACTCTGGGCTGCCCTCTTGTGGATGCATTGCTAAACAACTACGCCAATGTAAAAGACTCAAGAAGATATGTGGGCAGTTGGTTATATCGCTTTAAACTTGATCTCTTTTTATACATAAAGGCTGGACAAATGAGCCATGCTATACAAAAATACCCCAGAGGCCGTTAAAATGTCGGCTACGTTACGGTATAATGAAAAGAAAAAACAGTCACACACAACATGCATCAGTTGGCATATTTGCAGACAATTGAGGATAGGTCCCATTCATTCATCTTTCAAGCTGCAAGCCTTGGTTTCCTAACCTGGGTCACATGCTATATATCTGTAACATGACAAGTCCCCATGAACAGTTTTCAACCCAGCTGCCTTCACTCCTGTCACTAATGAAGAAAGACAAATGTGGATGGTTTTCCAGCACAACACATCGCTGGTGGTGACACAGCAAGTCAAACATATGCATGCAATGTCTCAATCTCAGTGCGGATCCACCAGTAACACCCACAGGCAGCTGCCGCTGACAGACGTATGAGCTCTGCCGTGTTGTGTCTGCTGAAATCACTCTTATCTCACTCGGGAGAATGTCTTTGGCTGTCCTTGGAGGAGCGCAGTCAGGGATGGAGAAATAAGGCAAGCAGGGCGGGGTGGTGTGGGGTAGAGCAGTGAGGGAGGAGGAGGAGCGGTGTTGGTGGGGGCAGTTGGGAGGCTGGGGCTCAAAATGACTGAAGACATTTGTATTCCTCTCTCATCTGTGACGGGGCGGGGAAAGGTGGACAGGCATGGGAGCAGAGCACAGCAGGGGCTTTGGCAGAGGTTCAAGAATCAAAGAATCAAAGATGCAATGTTACAAGATCTGTAGCATCGCTGCTTGGCCTCTGCTGGCAGGCATGAAGATACCGAAATAAACACTGTGACACGATGTTAGATTGAAACTGAAGGACCGCTAAAACGTAACGGAGAGTAAACAAACACTGGAGACCGTGATCCTCCTCAGATCGCCTGGCAAAGCAAATATTTTTAGATTGCTGGTGAACCAAACATTGGATCAATGACCTCCTCCTACTGTGTTATTGGAAATGGCCTGCTTTAGCATTACATTTATATAGCATACATTTCATTGAAATGAATTATCATTCATTATCCCCCTTATCCAACCTTTATTGGATAATCACTTTTCCACCTTTTCTCTTTGTAAACCATAGACTGTAAATAAGATGGAAGTAACGTCTCCCCTTCCTCCCACTATCCAGAAATTAAGCTAAGTATCCTATTACATTTGTCCAGTAGCTATCGGGGGAGGAGGAGGAGCAACAATATGTGCATGTGTTGCTTTCTTCGGATTCTTTCAAGGAAAAGTGATCAGTGTTCGACCTCGCACAATTTCTGTAAATACAAGCTTCCACCTTTTCCATGGGCAATAAATTCCCTGCAGATTCAGGTCCATGTTCAGTTTGATGTGTCACCCCACTTAGCTGATGATCTCAACCGGATTGACTAAAAAATCAATGTTCTAATAGACACCCGCTACAATAATCAGGTTGTTTGACCTAAACAACTGGTCTGCTGGACTCCATGCTGCAGAAACATACATTAAACTGTGAGTGATGAGCAGGACTTAACCCTAAACTGAGATGCGGACAGTGAAAATTACCCCGACGCTACACTATTGATCTGGTTGTGGAGCTAAGTGGCTCAAAAAGCCGCGCTGACGTCATTTTATCATTAGTAAACATAATGGCTGTTCCTGAGTGTGCACTTTTCATCATACAAACACATGTGTTTACACAGACACACACACACACACACTCAGCGATACACACAGATTTATTAGATCATGGCGTCATTTAGGTTCATTTAGGATATAAAACCAGGACAAAGAAGTAACATGATGATGTTTATAACTTGATACAAGTAAAAGATGTAGCAATTAGGAAATTAATCAATTAGCATATTAGCGCAAAACCATTTATTAGAGATTACAACGATCAAATGGTTCATATCGGGTTTTTTTTCCATTATTTCTTTGGATTTGTATCATCAATTTCTGTGGCTACTAGACTATATGTTTAACACATTTTTAAGTAGAATGGGTCAATACTGTTTCATGCTAAAAAATTATCCCCTCCCTAAAACCTCCCTGTAGAATAACAATTCCAAAACAGGAGAACGTACGTCATGGAATGCCTGCAGCCTCACTAAAGCTATCGATCTGTTTAAGCTGTGTCCCAATTCAGGGACCAGCTCCCTCACAGGACATGGTCTACACAGCCTATGAAGGCCACCTCTGAAATGAGCCGGTCTAGTCTTCAGGGGACGTGATTTACCTCCCCCAGGTTTTCCCACCCTTACTTTTGTCACCTAGCAACAGCACTGCAAAAGGTAGGTTTACAGGCAGATGGGCCATCCAAACATTCCATCTGGGATTGAACAAATGATTGGAGAGCTTTCAATTTAATGATTGCCAACGGAAAGTAAGGAGGATTTCAAGAGATACAGCAAATAAGTCTAAAATAGATCGCCTACTCTACAATTAAGTTGTTAAAATATTTGAATAAAAACCACATTTCAACCTCATGTTGGCAGTGGAATTGCTAAAATACACAATGTACTAGACATTGTTTGTTCCAGCCCTGACAATATGGATATATTCTTTCTTTTTTTTAAACCTATTGTTATTCCAGGAAGAAATAATAAAATTGAATCCCAGGAGTAAGGTCTGTTTTTTCTTTGAATGGCAGTCTACAGTAAGATATGACAGAATGCCATTGAAACATGCACCAAAGACCCCCCCAATCAGTAATAAAACCATGGTCTTCACCGTTATGTGGATGTAGCTCAACTATCAGGCCACCAGCAGCCAGGAGAGTAGATAACAGTGATGACAGCTGAGCAGACTTTTGCACTGTAGCAGTTCTCTGGACAGGGAGGGAGCTCCGAGCTCAGACAGGTTTCACTGTCATCAGAAGGTCGCAGGTGAAATATTGGAGCCGCGCTTCAAAGTGACCTTTGACACACCATCGGCTCTTCACCCGCTCACGCTTTGTAAGTCACTGTTGATAACAAATGGTGCCAGCTGTATTTCAGGACATTATGGAATCCCACTGTGAAAGTAAATTAGTCAGATAATATTCTGTAAATATAGCTTTTGTGAAATAGCATTTTCTGTCACATTTCTTTTTTTTTTACTGTTGCAGCAGAATCTGTACCTGGTGCCAGTCTCAATTCATAAATGTTCCAGTGTCTCAGACCTTCCTCTCATTCACTGATTTAATTAATTAGTATGTCAACCGGGTCATTTTCTGTCCAGGTTTTATTCTGTGAATACTGTGAAGCAGTGGTTCCATGGCTGCTTGTAGTGAAATATACTTTCAAACCTTTCATTCTGTTGGACTGAGTAGTGAGCTTGAGCTATCCTAAAGGTCTTTACACATCAAGTCTATATTTTTTGTCATAAATTGTAATATGTTCAAAAGTAAAATTACCTCATATCGTGACAATCATGTTTTCAGACCAACTCCGAAAATTTCATTTAAATTTTGAGGACCGATTCTATCTGATGCATTTTTCCCGTGTGTCCAAGGCGCTCCAGAGAGTTGTTAGATCTGTTTGGGATCAATTGGAGCACAGTTTGTTTCCTATTTTTCCTGTTCGGTGTCAACTCCGTATCAAACTGGACCAACGACATCCTGAATAGACTCAGAAGCGATCAGGATTATTTTGTGGCTCCTTCATCAGAAGATGAAATTCTCCTTGGAGCTGATGTTTTCTTTATTCAAGAAGTGAGAGGACACAAAATCCTCCGCACCGCTCGACTCCATTTGATCTCATTCTTAAAATGTTCTGAGCAAGATACATTGAGATTCAGTGTTCCAGGTTCCTGTATGTGATGGTTTTTAAAAAACACAAAATTGGTGTGCAAAATAAATCGTCTTCTGTATCGAAGAAGAAATTTTGATTGAAATAGTTGGTTTACTGAAATGTTTCTCCTTAGCCATTATTATTAAACAGATTTTAATCTCATGTTTATTGCAACTTTTTATAATGATGCTAGGGTTATTAAGGTCGATGACAATTTTAACAAAAGTTGGTAAAGTGATCTAAAGCCAAGAGAAGCCGTCATGTTCTGACACTGCTTTGTTTTGTTCCTGTGATTCGTGAAAAAACAAAACCTCTCACTAACCTGGTATTGAGATGTAATCTCTGCTGGGAATCTTGCGTGGGGAAGGAAACAGATGTTAGAATTAGAAGATAAACATGATGCACTGTAACTCACATTTTGATTGGATCCTTCCTGTTTTAATGAGGCTGAAGTGTTGAGGAAGCACTGGAGACGGAAGGGTTTGAGAATGGGGGGGGGCACACTTAAGTGTTTACTTAATGTGGGATTGTACGTGTCCATCTTCTTTTGTGTGTGGCTCTGCATACTGTATTTGTGTACGTGCGTGTATGAGTGGGAGCCCGCCAAAATCGTTCCCTTGAATTTGCATGGATCTGTGTGCGTGTGTGCATGTGTGCATGCTGATGCAGTTAGTGGATCAGAAAGCCAGCGGCCTGTCTGCTGACGCCCTGACCTCTGCGATGCTTTGTCAGAGGTCTGACCAGACCGGGGCAGAGAGGTGAGCGCAGACTGTCAGCAGCGACTTATCAGCATGAAGAGATGCACAAACACATGCCAGCACTAAAATGAACCGGTAGGCACACGCATGCACAGGATATTGTTAGGGAAGAGGGGGTAGGATGTCCGGATCCTGGTTTTTAGTGCCTTGAACCATCTGACTTAATGATCGCTACAAAGAAAATGACTTTGCCTTGAGTTATAGTTTACGGTTGAACCCTCTGGTCAAGGCAGCTCTGTGTAACTCACAATTTATCCTTTTATATAATTTACTCCAATTAAATATATTGTGAGTGGACAGCTCCCTCGGGGCTCGGTTTTATCACTGGGTGTTAATTACGCTCCCTCAGACGGGACATGGCTTACAATCATCTGAGGGGACTGATAAGATTGAGCTCCGCATGGGAAGAAAGAGTCGTTTTATGTATCGTCTATGGTCGTTCCAGTCCTGCACTGTGCGGGTCATTGTCTGGTCAAATGTCAAATGTCTGCTGCGGTAATTGCTGCAGCAGACATTTCATCATCAGCATTGTCTTGTATTAAAGTTGATTTTCGCAATAATTTCTGCCATAGTTTGCCATAATCAAAATTGAGAAGAAAACACAAAGGTCATTGCCTCACAAAGGTGGACTAACTTGGTGCTGGTGGATATTTTTAGAACGGTAAACCTAGTTTCTCCGTGTCTCTCTCTCTTACAGTCTGTCAGTGTCTCTGCTGTTCCCGGATCTTTCTAACTGTGCAGATATACAGGCTGTGTGTTCTCTCAGGGGAGGAGCTGTCACAGAGATGGTATCCTGAGGGAAACAGAAGAAGGTGTGCTCCGCTCCATTTAAAACTCAACCTCTGTCGTGCCGAAAGCCGGCTGAGGCACATGCAAAAATAAATCCTAGTTTCTTTGTGCACTAAAACATGCAGGGTTAAATGAGTTCCTAATGCATCCTGGAGGGTTGTACAGACATCACTGCAAGATGCATCACTGTCATTGTCACAGGGCATAAATGCTTCAGTCATTTGTATCCAGAAGCCGAAGACACCTCAATAGACATTTTATTTTTTTATCAAACAAGTCTGAAACTTGGAAACTGCTATTTGATCTTCACCTTGTGTTAGTTACAAACAAACTAAACACCAACCCATTACCTTCCAGTGGAATCTGAGGTAAAGTGCCAGCATGTACACACACTGGAGCTTTACTGAGTGTTTTGCATTAAAGAGAGCAGACGTTGTGGTGCAAATCATAAGCTCCAAGTCTGCTCTAGTGTAAATACGATTTTGCCTTTCAGTATATTAACTCGGATAAGTTTAATATATGTCTACGCTGAAGTCTTGTCCCAATGCCAGAGGATAATTGGGGTTTTGTAGCATAAAAATCATTATGAATGTTTTGTCAAGCCTTGTCTAATCTGTGCGAATGTATTTTGAATTCATGCCAATGTTTCAAGGTTTCCGAAGATAGCACATAACGTCATTCTCAATTCCACAGAAACGTGTCTGAAAGGAATCCATGTAATAGCCTTAAAATTTGAATATTTCACACAATATGCACTGTACCTTTATGAAGCATTGACAATCCATGGAGAAATATTGGGCAATGTGGGAAACAAACGATACAGGGAATTTACGTGATCATCATCATCATCATCATCATCATCATCCCCTCTGATCACTGTACCTGTCAGACACACTGGTGACATTGTTCTCTCCTTGGCTGTTGCTCAGAGGTTTTCCAACGGTTGCATCAGCCCTAACTGCCCAGATTTATAGCTGCTTAGTGATAATAGTCGAGAGAAAAGGAAGAGAAGACAACTGCCTGGAGCTCTCGCAGCTCACCACCGCACATAAAGATACTGTACATCCAATAAACTACTGCTGGTTATTACCAAGGTCACTGTTTCTCAGAGAAAACAAGTCTGGCTTTTCCGATGGGAAATATATGAGCGTCTGGTGTGTTCACACTCAGGTTAACCCACTCACTGTGTGCTGTAGAGTGACAAATCTGTGATTCGTGATATTGGGCTGAAAAAATTGTCTTGACTTAAATCAGTGGAGCAGTCGTCACTGGGGAGGTGGGAGTACATTTTGCTTTTCATATATTTTTCCAATCAGATAACAATATCTGTATATTTTAGAGCCAGAGCCTCAAGAGACAAACCAGAGCCCTGCGAGTTTCAATTCCCCCCCTGTTAACTTGTGTTGAGGATGCATTTTAGTAGAGTCCTGCTGACACATGTGCTCCACCAATCGGGAGTAACTCTTGCCTGTCAATCAAGAATGATTTATTTTCTTACAGCATCAAATAACTCATTCAGACCAAATATACCTGAAAAAATTTGCACTGAACAAACATCATTGTGATGAGAAATATCATGGGGGACGCAGAGCTAATGACCCATACTTCATCCAGCCACCAGGAGGAGATTGAGGAAAAACTACCAAAAAAACTAGCAAATAAACACAACCCAAGAACCTGAGCATGTCACAATGCTTTTGTTTGAGTTAAGCACTGCTGTTGTTTACCAAAGTACCACACACAGAGGCATAACAACATAATCCATTGCAAAATCAATAATTCTTGTTTGATCAATAAAAGGTCAAGTTCAAAATGCCCATCACATTATCTCATTCTCCTCATCCAACCTGATACAGTAATCTAAAAGGATGTGAAATCGTCACATTTCAAAGATGTAGCTAATTTAATTTATTCTCTATCGCCAGTGAGGATCTTCATAGTCGGACATTTGAGGTTTTACAGACTCTGACACAGGACTTGAACTGTCGTCTCCATCCTATCACCGGAGCGTTGTAGCTGAGGAAGAGTGCTCTGTATTGTGTGGGTCATCAGTTTGAAACAGGTCAGTGCGTCTGGATAACAGTGTCTACCTGCTCCATTCCAAAATCACATGCAAATTAGACTTTTGTACGCTCACACCGAAAGATGAGCTGCAGTAAACTACCCCCCAAAGTAAGATGGGTCTCATTTCTTGGATGTGCTGAATATCTTTACTGCATTTTGACTTTTCCCAAGTGGTGGATTCATCGCTTTTTGCTGCGCACCTCAGAGTGTGGGGTTGTCAATAGATTGTCAACACCTCTTTTTTGTGTAATATCCTCATTTATAGTCTGGACCGAGGGCTATATGAGACCTCCACGTGAAAGAAAGGCATGTGAATCCTGCAGTTAAATTGAGCGGGACTATAGAGATCACCTGTCTGCAGTTCATGCCAGGGGATAAAGAGTTTAACTCGTGCTTTGTGGGTAATGAGGCTGCCAGTGGCACGTCGTCAGCCATAAAGCAGCCTGGACATCCTCCTGTCTCCCACATTACCAGGCACACATCCGTCATCTTCAGGATGTAATCATCCCTCTAAAATCACCACTTCTATGGAGTCTCAGGGATCCGCTGCTGTGCTCTGACAAACCCGCGAGAAAAATTACTTATCATTCACAGAGCTGTGATTGTCGAATACTGCCAGTCTCTCCTGCTTCTTAAAGGGAAGTCTCAGGGCTCTTTCTTTCCCGCCTCACATGCATTGTATCCGTTTCCCCCCTCAGAACATAAAATGAAGATGAGAAGCTCATTGTCTAGTGATAATTTCCCTGGGGTGAAGCCATTGAGGGCTTCTGAGCTGTGTCTAATTTGTCTGGGAAGGTGTTATAAAGGTACTGAGGAATGCCGGATGTTCATATTTTGTGGCATGTGGAAATCTCCAGCAGATTTCTTTCAGCAGCTGCACTTCTTCACATCTCAGGCAATGTTTCGGCATGTAAACGATAAGCTGTCCATGTCTCCTAGTGCTCGACAAATTCCAAAGGAACTCTAATGATAGTTATTATGCACCCGGATGGAAAATAAATGTATTTCTACACCTCTCAACAGAGAATGGAGATTGCATCGCGCTGCAGGGAGATGGTCTTTCAAAGGGGAATTTAGCAAAATGAAAAGTTACACAGCCACATTGAATTTGTTGAATCAATACGCAATTATAAGACACACAATTATTGATATGCTAGATTCGGGGAAGTAAGTGAACCACTACATTCAAACAAAAGGGAGACATCAATATTTGATTAATAAAACCACAGTGGCCACACGTTTCTGTTTTTATATTTCAGGATATTAAACCGAAGCTAACTTTCTATTAAAGACAGATAACAACCTGGTGTTGTTGTTGTTACAGGACAAGTCAATCAGAAGCCAGGTTAGCCCAGAAGTTTATCAAGTTAGCCAAACAACTTGATGTGATTAGATAGATGCACATAATCCTCGGTAATCGATAACTCTCTTTCTCTTTCAGCTTGGCAACAAATGCATAAGTGTACAGACAGTTGTGTACGCAGGGAGGTTCATACAACAACTTGTATTTATGATCCTGCACTCAGGGGAACGAAGGCACTCCGAAGACGCCTTCCCTAGCCGGGGGTAGCAGGGGTCCCTGAGAGATGGAAAAACGCCCTCAGACAGGCCTCCCACCTGTAGGGGGAGCCCAAGTATAGCCACGAGAAAATTTTGCATGGTGTTGCTTTAATCAACTTATTATCACTTAAATCACTTATACAGATGTTTGGTTTCATTTCTTGCACATTTTAACAAAATATCATTGTATTATGGTAAAGGTCATTTTCTGGAGCTGATAGTTGAAGGCTGTTTATGACTTGCATTGGTGAGCTGCAACCTGCAATCACCAGGGTGTATTTAATATGTTAATGTTTCCTGGTTAAGTTATTAACCACAAGGCCTCAAATGCTGCACATCAATCTGAGTATCACTTTGGCAATTGCTTATCGAGCGGGCCAATCAATGGTGTTTGTTTTCTCTTGCTTCTTGGCAGCCTGCATGAATGTACACAAAGACCAGGGGAGGCTGCGCATGCTGCAGTCTTGCACTTGTATACTTTGTTTAGATGTGTGCACTTTACCATACAGGGCATATAGGAAAACCAGGAGCCATTAAGATGAAAAGATGTCAGTCAAGACAGAATCCAGGGAAGACTCATCACCAATTGGGGCTTTGACAAGACATCAAAACTCAATCAGCCTGTTATTGGTTTTGACACATGCACATTAGCATGGCAATAACAGTTATGCAAGGAGCCGCCGGGTAACATTTCTCATCTTTTACAGACCTCCAAAATTGCAGCTCAGAGCATTTCAGCCATAATCACCCCAGAGAGTCTCAACTCTTTACAACTCTCTGCAGCTCAACCATCAAGCATTACTCCCCCTCTATGTTCACCCAGGGGCCAAGGAGCCCGCTTTACCATCCACCGCAACCACAACACTGGCTCTAATAGGTTGCCATGAGACTGGGTTTTAAAACTGCCAAATTCACCAGCCACAGTTTACTGGCACAGCTGGAGACTTTCTTTGTCTGGGAAGAACACAGGAAATCAAAATTAAAATGAAAAAAAAAAAAGAAAACGAGGATGCCTCCGGCAAAGGCAATCAATATGAGTTTAAGTGTTGGCAATTCTCTCTTTGGTAATTGTGCTTTGGAATAATGAAATCGTATTCAAGTGAAGCACGACCAACAAAATAATCATTTTGTTGATGCGAGATCCGGAGGGAGCGGGAGGGAGGGAGGGAAAGATGTGCAGATAATTATTTTTACTGGACGAAAATCATCCATTGTGGAAATATTATATGTAACCATGGAGTTTCACTGGACGAATTTTGAGGTTTAATGATCCCATGAGGACAATTTCAGATTTAAAACTGACAAAATTAGACAGGCGAGGATGTCACCTCACAATAGATAACGTCATCCAAATCAACTGACAGGAGCAGTCTTCTAAAGACTCAGACAACCAGCCCCACAATAATACACACACACACACACACACACACACACACACACACACACACACACACACACACACATCTAAACAAAGCTACACAGTACCTGGGAATAAAATGGAGAGCAAAACAAGAGAATGAAAAACAAAAGAAAATATTAAAAACATCCGTTAAAACCAGTTAAAAACAATGGCCTTACTATGAAATATGTTTCAAGCAATGATTTAAAAACTTGTACATTGCTGGCAAGTCTAACTTGTCAGACAGAGAATTTCAGAGCCTTTGAACCTTAGTTACCAACATTGACTTTGGAGCTATGTTGGTTGGAAGATCTTAGATTATGGCTTGGAGCATAGGGAGTTAGGGCACAAACGCACATGAGAAGTGAATAATAATATTTTTTCCCGTCACTGATACGTTTGTGTATTTGTGACTGGTCCCTCGAGCTCTGTAATATAACTGGGGTATTTTAAAGAATCCCAAATTTAACAGGCAGTGAAGGGAGGAAAGATTTCGAGAGATAAGGTGCTGTTGTTCGTTCTGAAGGGTACGACTACAGAATAAAGCAGTTTTTTTCTCTACTTTAATGCAGGAGTGTTTCTGATAGTTTTCATCTATTTAGGACAGATGACATTTAGATATGTCATCCATCTTTTAAAAAGTGCGAATCAGAATTGCATTACTTCCCCGTCCTTTAATGTTCTTCATCAATGCAGTAAATCACTTAGGATATATGCCAAATACTCAGCCTCATTTTCTGCAGCATCTTAATCATTTAGGCCGCACTATTGGATCTAAGTTAATTGGCAGCAAATCCTTATTATGCACAGTTGGACACTGTGGATTCGATCAAACTGAGTGACACACTTAGCCGGGTTCAGAAGGTACCACATCGTCACGTCTCACCCACAATTTTCTAGGCCTCTGCAGGAGAGTGGCAGAAGAATTGTTTATTGTTTATTGAGTGTAAATAATTGACAAGGCTGCAAGTTTCCATTCCATGCTGTTAGATCTGCAAAAAAGCAAACAAGAGGGAGAGCCCAGCATGGCGAGATTAAATCAGAGGACTGCCCTGAGCCGAAACTGCTAAAAGGGGAGAGGAGCTGCCGCTGAGGAAGGGTCAAACTCGGCTAACATCTAACACCTGAGATTACATCTGTTCTCTCTCTGAACCTGTCTGCAGATACCACTGTTTACCCTGCAAACAGCAGTTCATTATGTGTGTAAGAGTGTGAGGAAGACAGGGTGGTGGGTAGAACCCGGAAAATACTTTGGATGGTTCCATTAAAAATTAAGTCATTTCAGCCTGGATCTGTGCTATGTCTCTAATACATGCATCAAAAAGGTAAATTTCCCACTGGGTTGAGGCTGCACTGGCTCCAGTCCAACTATGCAAAGCAGCAGGAAACAAATCCCACACAGTTATATATAAAGGACACTATTAGACTGTAAACATCAGCGATCAGAACACAACTGGAATATTAATTAATACAACAAACACAGCACAGTTTCAATATAAACTTGATTAAATAAGTTAGAAATGAGCCTTTTAGGAAAAGGTGGTCAGAATAAGATATAAGGGGACATAACCCTCTGCTAGATAGTAAAAGGATCAGGAAATGAGCATGTACCAGTCAATACTAAGTCTTGTTCTGAATATCAATGCCAATCTCGATAGGATCAATACCATCAATAAAGTAAATAAGTCTCATGTTAGACACATTGTGGGCACGTTCACTCTTCTTAGTGCATGTGCTATGTTCAACTCATGTGTGGAGCCATTCTTTTTCAGTGAATTCACAAAGTACACATTTTCACATTTTAAGTGTTATTTTTCGTTTGAAAAATCTCAACATTTGTGTGATATAATAGCAACATAATACTTGGCAAATCAAACACGGTTTATTAACTTCAAGTTCACATCTCTTGATATCGGATCAGACCAACCAAGCAATGCTTTTCCCTAATCTTCAGAATCTGTATTGAGATGAAGCACTTCAGTGAACCAGAACTGTTGAGGACTTACAAAGAATCAAAGTAAATTCAACTGACTGCCCTGGTGAAAGTAAATATATTTTCTTCAGTATGGTATGTAAGTTTGTTTGAGGATTTTACACAGCCTGCACCTTCATATTTAATCCATTAGATGTGTCTGACATCTGTAGCTAGTCAATTAACATAAAACACATTTATCTTAACCTTACCAACATTATATATTGCAGTTTAAATGAACTCTACCTTGACCAGCTCAAACATTCAGATGTGGCTTTCAAGTTATGGCTCCAGTAACTAAAGCATTCAGTAGCCCAGACTGCATACCTCCACCAAGGCCCAACAGTCTCCTTGCACCAAATTTGACACATTCATAGACATCTGTTCCCTCAGATTGTTTTCATCAAGATCCATGGATTACTCCCTGGGAGAAAACAGTGAAAATTTCAACAAAGGCCAATCTCCTAAAGTTCAAGAAAATGAAGAAAAATGTGTGGATCGACTCCTTTTTCCTGATCGGCCCCCTAACTTTGGACAGAGGTGAAAACACAACATCCAATTTACCTTTGCCAAGGATCCCTTTACTTAGTAGAAAAGTAAAAGTAGATCCTTTTACTTTAGCAAAGGATCTAAATGCTTCTTCCTCCGCTGACTCAGGTCATGTTGTGCTGTTTTAATGAATTCTGTGGACGAGCAGAAACTACCACGACCAGGTGAAGACACATAAAGAGCTCCACTAGTCAGAGGTCAGGCTTCACTTCACAGCAGTGTACTGCACCTGTTTCCACTGTCGCCATCAAAGCCTGTAAGAAAGCAGTGAATGTATGTTTAGCTCATATCTATGCGCACCTGCATCCGAGCGAAGGTGGAAGACCACACACATAAATCAGATTAGTGATCAGTGCTTGTCCTCCTTTGCAGCGGAGGCAGCCATTTAATACTTCACTTCATCTCTGCGGCGGTGGGGCTCTCACGAACAGGCAAAGGTGACAGCCCCACCGCACAGTCTCTGGATTGGAAGCTAAAGCTACCTCTAAAGATCCCAGCGTGCACTTTGATTGACAGACACGGGAGAGCAAACAAAGTTGTGCCGTCAGAATGAAGACATGGGGACGATCGATCGGCACACACAGCGCAAACACAACGGGGGGAAGAACACAGGGGTTTTATTGGAGAACAGCCGGCAGGATACGACACAGTGCTGTGACCTCTACTGTGTGTGTTTTGTGTTGATACCATAGATCAGTTTTATATCCATCACTCAGTTTGCTCAGACGATACACTCGAACACTTAATATGCTGAAGGTCAAACACACATAGTTGCAGTGAAATATAGCGAATGGCAAAGTATCAAAGTAAACACTTAAAGTCCATTACTTCCTTAAATATCCACCTAAGACATGAGGTGGAGATGCAGATGAAAGGGAGAAGACAATTTAATGACGTGCTCTAAGTCGTCGCACATGGTGGAGCGGACATGTGGCCCTGATTTCTTTCATTTGGAGTAACTAGATACAAATATGCACATATACATTTGTGAGTGCACCTATTTGGTTTAGTGGACTGCTCAGAGATAAGTCAAGAGCATGCGCTGCACTCAAAAAATAATTATGCCTAAAATGTTATTACATCAGTTCAATATAAAGGTTGACATTTAATGAAGTGCTCCCCATCATGTTGAGTTTGTGTGAATAAATAAATAACTTAAGAGTCATTTGATTAAGTTTAACTTTATTTAATTAAGCCACTAGAAACTCTTCACTAAATGTGACCTTTTATAATTAACTTAGTTAACAAAGTCACATGCAAATATAGTATGTCATTGAAATACATAAAGTCAAACTTTAAAGCACAGTTCATTTTTAAGTGTATAGTTAAAGTTCTGTTATAGAATTGGTAATGTGATGTTAATGTGATGATCAGAGTAATATTGTTGGATTGAGACTGATAATGGAAATGGGTATGATAGATTACGTATAAATCTGCATGTGTTTTGTTTATTTGTGGAATAAATTACACGTTAAAAAAACAAAACTTGATTGCTAATCATGATTTGAAATGAATTCAGAATAACAGGCTCCTGAGAGGACTTCACATTTGTTCCTTTTGCCAACTTTGACCTGAGTGCAGCTATATGTAGATGGCAAAAGTTTATTCTCCATTTAAACCTTCAGAAAAGCAGAAGGTTTTATTCAATATACTTCTTGTTTATCAGCAGCTCTTCGGACTGTTTCCTTCAGGTGACGTGGTGGAGGCGTCTCAGTGCGACCACAGTCCTCTGCTGTCTCCTTGAGCAATTACATATCGATTTCCTTGTTTAAGGACCCCAGTGGTACAGTCATTGACAGTCTGGAGAAATCTACGCCATCAAAGATGCTCAAAGCTGCTCGTTCTGAAGACCCCGATAGAAAAACAAAATGCTTGAATATCAAGAGGGAAAAATAGCACCTGATGCAAAGCACAAATCTTTATTTATAGCTTCTACTTCAAATGTCCAGCAAATGCTTAAATCAGTTAACCATGTTTCCATGGAGACCACCGCTGTGCGAGTTTACTAGACAGGGTATAAATATTTGATGAATAATGAATGGGTAAGAAAAAGCACAAATTGAAAGCACATTTGGATGATTTACAGGCGCCGAATCTGAATTGGGTTAAAAATAGAATTCATTAGAATAACCCATAGCGGTGTGTGTGTGTGTGAGTGCATGTCGAGTGTGTGTGTGTGTGTGTGTGTGTGTTAGTGTGTGTTTGTCCACATGGGAATACTGTGAGCATGAACGACAGAAGAGAAAACCAGAAAAACTAAAGCAGACAAAGTGAAATCCTATACTTGCTGACGCCAACATTTTTTGTTTGACATTCTATTACAGCTATAAATATTTACCTGGTTGTGTGTGGTCTTTGTTCTTTGGGTTACCCTGGTGGAGTGGGTGGGACAGGTTGTGTGTCTCTGTATGTTGGCCCGTTGAAACGCTGGAGACATGTCAAGTGTGTTCCCTGCATCTTGCCCAATGACCCTCAAAGGACAAGCGGTATAGAAAATGTATTATTTTTCTGATTACTGTGTATGTGAAAGCAATATGTATCCTAACACCAGTTCTGTTGCCATTTTGGCAAGATCATAGATCCCCAAAGATTAATTTCAAGGTTTTTGTTTCAGTATGTGTCAGTGTGAACATGAAACATTATTGTGTTACCATCCTGGGCTTTCCTCTGTACCTCTGTGAAAAGACATCAGACAAAATTAACTAAAACATCCAGTTGTACAACGTGCTTCGGTTGTTTGCTCAGCATTTCATCACGTACAGTACATTTTTTTCTGCTTCATAATTTCGACACAGTTACAGCCATTGTTGTCTTCTATTTTAAAACACAAGCTGAACTTGGTGACAGCTTTTCTTCAGCCTGGTGCAATGTTAATGCAACAATACAGCACATGAATACTGTTATTCTTACATTCAGAGGCATCCTGTTCCACAGTTCATTCATGAATTCATTCGTGCCCTGTCTGACTTGTCCACGGTGCTCACTCCTGTGTCGTTTCCGGCCCTGCCACGCCCTCCTGTCCTGCCATAACCCCGGCTTTTCATGAAGGTGAACTGATCTGAACTTTTACTGGTTTCTCTGAGTCATGCTATTGCCTCCTCCCTAGATGTGACCTTCTGCACAGCTCACCGCTGAAGCAAGAAAACAAGGCACAACTGTGTTGAAAGCATACAACAACACAAAGTATCTGAACTGTGGTGTAAAAAATACATTATTAATATAAAATGCAGTTTGTAAGATAGTTTTTAAATACTTGCACGCTGCAGAAAGGAAACCGGATCATACAGTGGTTAGGAAGCACTGATTTGAGAAATGAAATATGTGGTTGATCTATTCTGATAATATTCTGAATTCCTCACTGCTCCTTGTGATAAATACCTGGTCCCTCTGTGGAATAATTTCCAGCAGAGCCTGAAATACCCTGAAGCCACGAAATAAACGTGTGACATTTTTGAAGGTATTAACAGTCCCCGACAGCCGACCTGAGCTGTCATCTTATCTGAGCTCTGTACATGCATGCTTTTTAAATTAGAGCCCTTTACATACCAGAGTTTCACTCATTGACAAATACTGTTCATGGAAATAAAGTTTGCCGTGCAGCCTATAGGGACAGCAGGTAACAGGGTCCGTGGTGGTCCTAAGAGACTAATGCAATCTTCTGAATTATTATTTATTTATCTTTTATTTAACCATAAAGGTCCCATTGTGATACAAAACCTCTTCTGCCAGGCAGTCCTGGTCAAGTTGGGCAAACATGTTTCCAATATAAATACAAGTAGTGGCAAGAAACACAGAACAGACATAGAAACATGGTAATCAATGACAAAAATGTTTTGTAGAAAATAAAAAAGCACGCGTTAAAGGCAATGACATTAAAAAGTGATTTAAAAATATTTTTGAGCCAGTGGTGCATGAAAGTATAAAACGCAGATTTACCAGCTCTGTTGAGGTTGTTGGGACTTTTCTCTGATGATCATATTTTGTAGCTTTTGCCACATAGTGTCATCAGTCTGGATTATTAGATTATACAACTGTCAGTAATGTGGTAGTTTGCCTCATAAAGTTGCAATCAAAACTAGAATGGCACTCAGTTGAGCACATACCTCCACCAAGGCCCAACAGTAAATCAAGCTGCAACAAATTGCTCACACTAACAGAGGGCAGTTTGCTAAATGTGCCTGATGTTTTCATCAAGAGCCATAAATTATATGACACGAAATCAATGAAAATGTGGAAAAACTCACGATGTTAAAGAAAATTTAAAAAGTAATAAATATCCTGAATCCACCCCCTGATAGGATCTGCACCAATACTGTAATGGGTTCTTTCCTGATTCATACATCCTTCCACCAAGTTTCTAGGAAATGCGTCTAGAAGTTTGTGGTGAATCTTGCTTACAAACAAGCAAGCAAACAAAAATAGAAACCGACCAATAACAAAACAGACAGGAAGAGCTAATTAACGGTTTCCTTCTAAGACACAGTGATGACAATGGGACCATCTCATCACATATTTGACAGTGACGTGTATGAGCAGTTGCACCGGTTATATAGGTCGTTTTTCCTAGAGCAGTGGTTCCCAAACTTTTTACAGTCCCGTACCCCACCAGGTCTGGGTGAGGGGTTCCAGGAATGAGGACGTGTCAACAACCAGACTTAGGTCGAGAACTGTCAAATCCAGCTAGTTCTCAGCGGCTAGCTGCTGCTTTCTCAGCGGGCTTAAGAGTATAGCTACTGGCTGCTTCCTTGATCTGCTAGCATCCTCACTGTGCTGCATTCCAGGCAACTCGGATATTCCGTCCTCCTACTTGAAGAAGAGCAGTATACTCCTCAGACGCTCATGGAGACGTGTAGCTTCGCAGTGTTGGCAGTGAACGCAACAGAATAACGTTGATGACAAAATAATGTCATTGACGAAATTATTTAGCTGAATATGTGTATACAAGAGTATTTTTGCAAGTGACTTGGCTATTCAGACTATCTAATATTGCATGATTATTTATAGCTCAGTTTGAAAATGTAAGGGGATAAAATGTAAGCAAATAAAATGTTCTCCCCGCGTACCCCCTGAACCACTTTGCGTACCCCTGGGGGTACATGTACCCCAGTTTGGGAACCGATGTCCTAGAGAGATCGAGAAGCATGCATATGAATTACATCACCATAATCCAATAATGACAAAAAAGAAAAACTGAAAAATTGTGTCAGTCTGCAACTTTGCGTATTCATTGAGGACTGCTGATGTAAATGAGAATCCTGACTCAAGGCAAGCTCTGAAAAAACACCACATTCCACTTGTTCCTGCAAAATTTTTTTCTTTTTCTTCTGCTTGGTGATAGTCTCCGAGTCCTATAAATGTATACATTAATCCTCCCCGGCAGGAAGAGGGCCTGCGTAGGTTTCTTAAGAGGACTATTTGTATCCTACGAGGTAGTGGATTACGGGATTTGCATTTTAAAGGGCGTCAGTGATTGCAGCTGGAGGGAATTGGTGAATGCAATTGTGGCAATGCAATAAAAGGATCTGTGATGTGAGTCAGACACTGTAACCTAAATAACACACCTGCTCCTTCCGCAGATCCTCTAATACCTACAGCGAGAGACAGGCCATTACCCTGCAGCTCCAGCAATATTTATATCACAGATAAATGCAGCAGTGACGGAGAAGTGCAGCCCTGGAATACACCACGTGCGAGCTGGATCCCACTCTTCTCTTTTGTGTCTGAGAGATTGTTTGTTGCCCAGAACTGGCAACGAAACAAAGGACCAGTGCCGCAATAAACTGAGGGCCATCTAAACCCATTTCCCCTCAGCTTTTGTTTTAAAGCTTTTATGTACGATACACAAGTTAAACAGATTAGCGTCCTGGCTGTGTGGGAGTGAAATCATTCCCTTTAAAGTGCAAGGAAATTGCACTGGTCAAATTTCTCTGTGCATGCCCAAAGTGCAATCATGGCAGAATTTCAGGGAAGATTCTGTTCCGATCTCCTGAGCATGGTCATGTCTATCCCGGGGGCCTGTCAGGGTTAAACTCTGATCTGTACTCTGTGTGTGTGTGTGTGTGTGTGTGTGTGTGTATGTGTGGTGTTATTAAAGAGAAATATTGCTTCATAAAAACCCACTGCTCTGCAGCCATGACTCCTGTTAATGCAGACTGCTGCTGGAATATGTCTCCGGGAAGGGAAGGAGGGGGAAATGGGATTTTTTTTTTCCACGGCTGTCCTCTGATTGCAAGTACAATTAGTATTTAGCATGTGAAGCCCTGACCCTCTGCATCGCATGGATTGGAAAACAACTTAAGTTGAGATGTTTTGCTTGTATTGTTGCTTTGAACAATTCACTGATTCTCTAACCTGCTTGTGGATTTGTGTAATGAACTGAGCTACAACAGTGTCCAGTGTTAATACAGGCTCCAGCGTCCCTCTCCACTGGTCATTTGCAATGCAATTTGAAATTAAAACAGTCTGCAGTGGCCATCTGGACATGAGGACATTGAGCAGAGGACGTTTTACCCTTGAGTCTTATTGGCTAGGAAGACAATGGCCTGAAGTTGTTTTAAGCACGTTAAGTAAGTTGTTTTAAGCACATGGTGTCGTTTGTAATGTAGGGATGAGAAGAGAAAGCTTTGTTTTCTTTTCTTTTTTAAGTC
This sequence comes from Platichthys flesus, assembly GCF_949316205.1. Taxonomy (NCBI): domain Eukaryota; kingdom Metazoa; phylum Chordata; class Actinopteri; order Pleuronectiformes; family Pleuronectidae; genus Platichthys; species Platichthys flesus. The sequence continues at coordinate 20,505,749 of NC_084945.1, read as the reverse complement.
CTTAGTCTTTTAATCAATGCATATGCAGGTATATTAGATGCAACATAAATCAAACAGACTAGCCTAAATGGGTAATGATCCATGCATGAAGATTTTAATTACTCTGATCTATTACATTGGAGATAGGAACCAATAGTGGGTGATATAGAGAAACTCAACAGCTCCCAATATCAGCAAGCACTTTGTCGACTGGAAAAAAACTTCCTTTCAACCGCAGGATGCCTATAGAACCAGACTCAATGTGGACAGACAGCTGCCTTGACCGGTTGGGGTGAGTTGAGAGAAACAGGGCAGAGAGGAGAAATGGATGGAAAATCAGGAAGAGAAGAAAGAGAGAGAGAGACCAGGAACAGTAGTGTAATGTTGTGTGCTACACTGCTACTGTAGTGAGGTTGCATATTTCAGCCAAATGAAAACCTTCCTCCTCACCCTCCTCTTCCAAGTGTTTTGGCCACTTTGTGTTGCCCCTCCGGTAAGATACAGTTACTAGAGTAAATGACCCTAGAGCGAGGGGTTGATTGGTCTATTCTGGGCTACTGTCGCAAAATACAACATGGTGGACTCGTGGAAGTGGACCTGCTCCTGTCGACTCACTCTCAGGTTAGGAAAACACAAGGATTCCTGGCTTCATTTTATGATACACTGATGAAAACATCATCATAATACATCATAATAGATAATAAATCAACAATATTATTTAGTTTCTGCTGGCGGGACTACCTAAATCCTATACACTGGACCTTAAATATTTGTCCCACTGGTTGTTATGATGAAAATAGTTACAGTGATATTTATGACTGTAGTAATGTTAGCAGTTCAAATAATATGAAAAATATCAATAATACTGATAATGATTTTTTTTTCTTGCAAAGGTGACTGGTGTATTTTCAGCAGAGTTCCGCACAGCCGGTAGGGGGCAGTGAGTGTTCTCAGGTGGGGAGGGCAGGTTGTGTGCGGGGGCGTGTTCCTCTTGCACAAGCGCTCCCATGTTCGTGTAGCGTGGAGAGAACAGCCACAGTCAGTGCGGCGTGTGTGTGTCTCACTGAGCGTGTGTAAGTGTGTGTGTGTGTGTGTGTGTGAGTGAGTGACACAGTTGCTCGTGGTCTCCCTCTCTCTCTTTCTCTCTCCGGCTGCCGCACTTTTCCTCCCTCTCCTCTCCAGCCGCACGGACCGGGCGACACGCTCCCTACACTAACCCGGAGCCCTGGCCGCCGGTGACCCGGGGATCCTACTTCCCTCCCCCGGACAAACAGACTCGGGCCCCGCCGGCAGGAAAGGTGGAACTAAACTACATTCATTGACTTGTGAGCGATGCACTGGCAGCATGGCCAAGTGGTTCAAGGAGCACCTAGGATTCAAAACTACCAAAGCACCCCCTCCGGCGCCTCCGAAGCCGGACTACAGGCACTGTCACACCGGTGTGCCCGGTGCGCCTGGCTTCCAGCAAGCGAGCTCCAACGCCACCTTCCCGAGCCCCGCTCAGCCGGACATACTCGCTGCTTACAAACTTCAGAAGGAGCTGGACTTCGAGGACCCGTACACTCCCGGCGGAAACATTTCGTTCGGGCCGGGCTCGAACGCGGTGGGGTCGCCGGACACCAAGTACGTGTCGCCCAAGCACCGACTTATCAAGGTGGAAACAATCGAAAAGAGCAGCCCGGCTCCGGGCGGCGGTGTCACCGTCACACAGGCTGTCGCTGTCGGGAGCGTTAAATCTCCCACTTCACCTCCGGTGGAGCACGACAACAAGGAGAAGGTGAGTGAAGTTTGTCCCGTAACATCCATAATAATCAAAATAACTGTATACAGAACATTTCAAAAACAAAACATCAAAGACAGCAAGCTAAATAATAAAATACTAAAATACAAAATAAAAGGCAACATTATGATAAAACACAAAGACAGCAGATGAAATACAACCACATCGTTTAAAAGTAACATAAGAGAGTGTATATATACAACCAATTAAAAGCTATTTGTTCTAAGTACGTTTTGAGGAATGAATACTCATTAGTCAACTAGACTTTCTATGAGTCAAACATACAACTTGCCAGCTAACCTCCCCAGTGACTAAGTTTTCTGATAACCCTGAGTTTACTCTCCAATCCCACTAAACATTCCCTAACTGGGTTAGAAACATACAGGTCTCCATGTTTCTCTTAAGGGCTTCTGCCTCGATATCATTTTCTAAAAGGAGAAACATGATGTGTGTGTGAAGCGCTTGTAAAAGAAGGGAATCGTTACAACCGGCAGAACGTGTTGTCACAGCCCAGCAGCGGCTGCTGTCCACACCGGTTGCGACATCCACCTCTGTCAGGTCGAGTGATCAGTGCTGCGGGGAGAGAGAGGGAACAGTCCTGTTGTTGACACACATCTTGGTTGAGCACAGTATCTGAGCAGATCTACCTTTCAATGCAACAAAAAAACTGTGTTCCACTTTACTGGGTATGGCAGTTAAACAGTGCCCCACTGGGTGAAAAGTGAGAAGCAACAGCGTGATCCACACTTACCCACAGTGTCTGTAATTTAACTTTAATCTCATCTTATTTAACTAGACGGATCAATTTAGGAAATGTTCTCCTCTTGCAGTGATGCTTGCTGCCCTGAGGGGGAAATTACTTGTGATGAGTTTATAGATGTATGGCTCCAATTTGAGCCTCACTCTGCACGCTTCTCCGACTCTAACAGCTCAAATCTTGTGCCTTTTGCTTTTTTTACGTCTTATTTAACGCCCTAAATGGTGGGCCCCTGCATGGAGCCGATTGTACACCCATCAGCACAAAGTGAGTGTGGAGACACACAGGCAGAATGCATGCAGGTTGTGCCTCGGAGCACGCTGTCACGTCAGGCTGCTCAGGAATTCACACAGCAGGTTCATTTGGAGAAACCTGAGAAGCGTCGGTGTCAGCGGGGTTAAGGACATACTGTATGATGAGTGTGATCCTGCAGAGGAATGTGTCAGTGTCTGTCTGCATAGCTCATGCACGGAGGAGCAAGAAACCCACACTGTGCGCCACTGTTTCCTCCTCCGATCGCGCCTTCAATCGCGGCCGTGCTCCAAAATTTTTGCGGTCATCTTGATTTCACCTTCCTGTTACTTCCACCTCCTCCTCATCCTGTTTGCTTTCACACCTGACCTGGGTCCTGTGGCCAGCTCACAGTTGGTTTTAGCTCAACATTGTGATTCATATGCCACAGTGTCTGCAACCTGTCACAAACATGTTGTGTGAAGGAAGAGCTTTTTTTTCTTTCGCCCCACTTTTGATCACACAAAACAAAACTGTTACTGTATATATTTTTTCCCCACATGCCCTCAACCTGGAGATGAGGGAGCAGGGTAAAGCTCATGAAGCTGTCTGCTGAGTGGATGTTTGTTTTGCCTACTGTGAGCCTCTGCTTTCAGCCAGTTTTCCAAGTTAAGTATTTATATATAGCATTATCTTTTATCAGCAAACCAAACGGGAAACCAGAACTTACAAATGGCACCCAGCCACTGCAGCTGTTCAAGCTGATTAAACAGGTTATATAGTCGTCTCTTGTTAATTGATGCTTGTTTGGTTAGCCCTCAGTCAAGTGTACAGTGTCCTCTGCTCCTTCCTGTTCCTCCACGTGGCTTTAACAGAAAGGCAGATGATTATATTGAATGGTTTGAATCCCTTATATCCTGCACTCTGTGTTTGGTTACTGACGAGCAAGATCCTTATTGACAACCGGTGGGCTTCAGCCATATGTCCAACAGGTTAAAGGGCTTTTGTCAGGTGCTGACGGCTTACTTAAAGAAGGTGTGTTAGACAAGCGGAGGTGTTAGGCGAAAAATGGAAAATACTGGTGTTTTTTGTACCTGTTGTCCTGTCATTCCTATTCACACCACCCCCTGGTAGTGTCTATAAACCGGAGGTGTCTGACCTTTTTTCGACACCTTTAAGAAAAGTTGTTTCTATCTATTTTGTATAAATAAAGAGCTTTAACAGACGTTGACAGTTCTGCATGATCCGGAAAAATTAATTATAGTTACCACAGTAGCTAGACTTGACCTTGTAAGACTGTTCTGTTTCTTCTCCATCGAGCTGCTGAGTTAAGTCCTTTAATTTACTGTCACTTCAATCTCTAAGGAGTAAAGGGAAGTTTAGAGTGTTACATTTATTTAGTCAAGGGGTTATGTATGCACACGATTATATCTTCTTATTTATATATTTTTTCAAATGGTGGATGAATAAAGCTTTGCAGGGAGTCACCATGCTCTTCGGTAACCTCACTGTTGCTTCAGTGTTTTAAGTCTTTATGTTGAAACTTTTGTGAGGATTACAGTTCCACCCCAAGCTGAGGATTCTCTTTTCTGACTGGGGCATGATAAGTCTTTGTAAATCCTTGTTAGAGGGACTCCAGGTGAAGATTTATTTTGCCGTATCCTCATGTAGGATTGTCCAATTATATAGACACTTGTTTCAACAGTCTCTGTAGGAGGACGCTCTGTTTGTAGGCTTTTTCTGAATACACTCTCCCCCTCAGGCTGGTGTTGAAAGGTATAGTGTCTGAGGACAGTATATGTTCTTATTTAGGGATGCTTCATGTTGGAACTAGTTATGCACAGTATATAGATATCAGAAGTATCGCAACACCCTGCTGTCAAAAAAACGGTACAATACCCCATGTTTTTACTTTGTTGCCGTTTTAATAAGAGCTGTGTTTCCTATGACTTACATGTGTGTGTTTGTGTGTTCAGCACTCTGCGTCCACTCTCTGCAGCCATAGTGGGCCCGCCTACCATTTTTAGCTTACATGGTGACAACAAGACAAGAGGCATGGCTGCTAATACAAGTGCTCCTGTTGACCATGCATGGCCTGTCAACAAAGCAAAAGTCAAGTATGTAATATGTCATCATTTGCTTACATAGTCGACAGTCAGAGCGCGGCCATGGACACCACTGAGCAGGTCTGTGAAGGATGTTTGAAAGCTCAGACCAACGCATCCAGACAAAATCTGTCAAGAGACGTTACATCTAGAGTTTGATGAGTGTTTAATTTGGCTTTATCTCTTTTATTCTCTTACCAATGTGGCAAACATCTCACACTGCAAACACAACATTCAAACCCTAAGCTTCTTATCAGTCATAAAGCCAATCAATGTTAGTGTTGGCACTTATTTTTTCACTATTTATTTCTGTTTGAAGAAAATGCTCTCAGCAGAGACCAGACCTCAAGGAGATGTATAACGTCTTATTGAAGGTTCTATTTATATCAGGTTTGAAGTATACAATGAAGTCACACAAAGTCATAAAGTATAGGCAACGTCAAATTACTGCACACCATGTAGAAGCTGTAATATCACTTTGACCTTGATCGAATTATTTGCAACAATCCAATTATTTAAGTTGAATTTAGGCTAATTGGTTAAAGGATTCTTTCTTGGCCCATGTTCAAACCTTCCAAGTTTCGTGGAAATCCATTCTGTAGGTTTTGCATTATCGTGATTGCCATCGAACAAACAGACAGCAAACAAACAGACAGGGGTTAAAATATAGTCTCCTCGGCTGAGGCAATAAACAATAAAAAATGTAATTGCATACAAGTAACAGTTTAATTAAAATGATTTTTTTTTAAATAAATGGCATTAACTGCAAGTCTGGCACTTTATTATGATGGACCTCAATCTCAGGATTATCAGCCTGCACACGATTGTAACGCACCAAAGTAGACTGAACAAAATGACTCAATACATCTTCTTAGGGAAGGTCTGTGCTCAAATGCAGTTAGGATTTTTCAATTTATTCAGATTAGATTAAAAAATGACAGTGTTCGTCTCTTCAGTGTTCTGTCATCTATTATTACATCCATTTTGCTGACGCTTCAAGGTTTTGGTGTCTCTCTATCATCATATTTAGGCAGGCATAATTTAAAATCTACAGTATTTGCCAACTCTGACTAGAACTGATAGTTATGATGTTATGTTTCCTGGGCGTTGATTTATAATTAAAAGTTTATGTAATCACGGATGTGTAACCATTGTCAGTCATGAACTCCAGAAATGGGTCAGCACACGTTGGTGGTTTTCCCTCTCACATATGAAAACCACAGCAGGACGATGTCCGGGTCAGATGTGTTCACAACATCAGGAATATGTTTGGAGCATTCTAGTGAGGGGCGGTACCTGGGTAGATCATGCAGGACATAGGACATGACTTGTATTTTTTCACTATGAAAATCATGTCTTTTTGATTCCAGAACTAACACTGGCCGCTATTATTATGACTAAGGCAGCAATTTTAAATCCTTTGATTTTTGCTATTTCTTTTTTTATTTAGTTTGTTAGTAACGTCATCCCCCTTACTCGTGGTGAATTTCTGCTGAATTCTCACATGACATTTTAATAGTGGACCGGCAGGTTTAGGAAAATGTCCGAAGCAACTGACTCGGAAAGTTGCTATCTCACAATCCTCTCCAATTTCAGAAAAAGTGTCAGGAGTTCAGTCTGAAAGCAGTGAGAGTTTAGCTCTCCAGTGTTTTCTACATGTTGTACGCTCACGGACTAAATACTGCCTGCTGGAGAATGAGAGAGTCAAGTGTCTCAACAGCAGTGCTTGGTTACATCGATGTTTTAATTACTTGACTCATGAATGCTAATTATATCAGTGCTCAGCTAATGCCTGAAATGCCAATAGCAGCATCAAGTGAATTTCACCAAGTCTATTTCAATTCCCCAGGCTCCCACAGGTAATACAACAAAGATAAAGAAGTTTATTTATACAACGATATCATCTTGATGTGTTCTGCAAATTCTAATGTTTTGCCTACTTTTTTTTAAATGTCCTCTCGCTGCTCCATTACATTTTTGTTTTGTGACTCATTGCTTGAGAGGTGTAATTTAATTAGAGGATTTTACTCTCTGTTTGGAGTTGCCGTCTTCATAGGGAGCTTTATTTCTATGCACATTGTTACTTGTAGTTTTCAGGTTTGAAGTGATTGTGATGTGTTTTGTTTTTAATGATGCTGAGACCTTCATGGTAGAGTAAGCCGAGCGAGGTGATCAATTATCATCCTGCCAGGGAGCTAATTAAAGGCTTCATCTCCCAGCTCATCGCTCTACTCAGCACTAACCTACCTTCTCTCAAGGACACCCGAAAGTGACGGCGGACTCCACTTGGAAATGCGTAAACAAAAGCAGCAGTGCGGATCTGACAGGCTGCGGCATCCTTGTGAAGTGCAGCCCGTCATCATCAGTATCTGTGTGTGCACCTGGGGGAGGCTGCTGTTGCAATCTTAACTTTGACTCCCTTTAGGGCTCAGAGTCCTTTTGACTCACTGATCCTGGGAGCCAGCTTGCATATCTATGTATAGAAGCACGCAGTTGCATCAGACAGTTGCTGTGTAGCCAACGAGAGGCATCTGGATTGACAGATTTCCTCTGTGCATATTTTCCTACATCCCTCCCATGCACCTTTTATTGTCAAACCTTGATTGTGCTGAAAGTGGGAAACCATTGTTGTCTCTGCTGAGAAGGTTGTGTTTTGGATAGTGTATGTGTTTTTGTTTATTTGGCATTTCAGAGAAATTTTGCCAGAAAGTTAGGTCTTTAGGTCAAAGAAGAAGTCCTGTACTGTTTTTCGCTCATGACTCATCACCTGATTCCTAGAAGCAAAATCCCATTTTCCTGCATTCCTCGTCTCAAGAAAAATATCAAAATATAGCCTGCCCTTTTCTGCTTGAATAGATTTTCTGTCATTTAGATTTTTATCACCATCCTACATGAAAGAACTGGATATATTTGCCCTCCTGAGTCTGTCTGGAATATGCTGTGCACTGGTGCATTTGACCTTGAAGTTAAGTTATTAAGATTTTCTCTTTTGAAAAGAAATCATTTTTTAAATCTTGATATTCTTTGTTGCCCTGTTGAATATGTTGAAAGTGCCTTTTGTCCGGGGTAACATCCAATGTGGCTGGTCAATAAAATATAGATAAAAAACTGTCTTTCCAATTTCAAATAAGATGAATGATGCATTTTCCAATACTTGATAGAAGCTCCACAGTTTGCTTGGTGCCGTAAAAGTATCAAAGTTCAGTACCAAGACCTACAGTCAAAGGCACATATAAATATATTAAGATATATTATTAATTATCAGGTTGAACTTGAGATAGTGAACTCTTGTATTTGACGTACCCTCTTCTCAGTAGACACCTTTTTAAGCTACAGTCTTCCAGCATGGTCAGATGAGACTCGTTGGATTGGCCGTCAGATTGCAGAGCACGGCTGAACTCGCCTCAGCTTCATCTCCGCCACAACACAGAATATCTGCGCTTGGCCTTTCACCCCGACAATCCTGACGTGGGCGCAGTCTTATGAATGCATCCCAGCGGCCCTTTCATCTTTGCCAGCAACAGAAGAAATGTCAAGCAATAACGTCAATATCACCAGGGTCTGCAAGATTGGTTTTTCTTTGGGGAGCCAGAAAATGAATGAAAACATCAAAAGCCATCATGTTTTGTTATATCACCCATTTTAAGTGCAGCTCCTCTTCCCTCTCTGTATCAGGCAGAGGCTGGTGAGGTTGATAGCGGGCCCGTGTGGATTAAGCTGTCAGATTGGTGCAGGATGTGTCCTTTGTTGCCGTACACTTCCACAAACCTGTTAGTTTGAGCTCTTAGGCTGAGTTAAAGTCATTGTGTTGAACATTATGTTATATTTTCTTTCTGAAATGAAAGATAATTTTGAAAACCTCTGAATTTGAATAATCCCTGCTGAATAATTACACAATGGGAATAATACATAGCTGTACTGTTTGAAGTTAATTTCTCTCCACTGTGACAATGTCATGCCCAGGTTGACATAATGTGTAAAAGCTGCATTGTGCGTGTCTTGCATTGTGCAGCTGTTGTTTTTCTTAATCCTGCTCCGCAATGACAAATTTCTCACCATCAGCGGTTGGCAGATTTTGACTCACATCTTAAGCAAGCACATAATTGTTTCAATAATTGTGATGAATTGTGTAAGTCACTAAGGCAGTGTGTTGCTGCAGCTGCTCTCACACACAACAGTAAAGTCTAGACGGTGATATCGTGGCCAAAAAGCAGCAAAATGTGTGCGTTCAGTTTGACCCACTGTTCACTGAGGTGTCAAAGAATGTTGTGCATTTCCTGAGCTATTTTAAACACCCAAAGCATTTTTCTCAAAGTCATTCGAAGATATTCAGCTAAGAAAACAATAAATTGTTTCTTTTCATGTCAGACCTTTTTTATAATCACTGTTTGTCTCACTGTCATTGAGAAAAAGGAGGGCGGCAGTGCATTCCTGTTACCTGAACAGGAATCCTGGAAGGGCATTTTGAAAGGGAGGAAGGAGCTCTGTGGTGCACAGCCTTCTAGTGTGTGCACGTTCAGGCCCCGCCTCTCCATGAAACAGGATGAAGTCATCCGGTGGATATGCTGGACTGGAAGCCATAATGTAATGCTTATTCAATTGAGCACCGAGAGGTTTGGCTTTTCATCAAGATATCATTCTGGTGAAAGTACAAATCGTGTTACATTTACAACACAGCCCTGCAGTACAGCCTCACTGAGTGGAATCACTAGTCATCATGGTTTGGTTTTTAAATACAACCATCCCACCACATGTGCCTGAAAGTTACTGGTCTTCGAAACAATGGCCTTTGGCCATTGTTTGCTTATTTTCCTCCTCTCCTCCATCTGGGAGCCTCTCTCCAGTTTAAACGGTCCCGATGGAGTCTGTTGTGTTCAGTGCTTGCTTTTTCTAGCCATGCACCGGAACATCAGTCACATGATTCCACCAGGTTACAATTAGCCTGCAGACGAGTGCTGCAGCTCTCCCCACTGGGGAGTTGTAGACACATGGTTCTGTTTTGTTAAATTACTGTGTATTTGTGTGTGTGTGTTGCTGAGTCTAGAATTAGGATGGGGTGAGGGGGTCCAGGTGGGCATCGTAGATGGTCACACACAGATTGAAAAATAAACAAATTCAGTTCGTAACGCTTGTAAGATGGTATCTGAGGCACAAAGCTCAGTTTTTCCAAGTTACAGATATGCATGGCGTCCACACTGCTCCATGTTTTAGAGCCGCTACAACTTATTAGCCTCAGCTACCAGTGTAGAACACAACATGGATGACAAATGCTGACCTGCTGTCTTTGCTAACAGTTGTTGTGCAGTTAAATTCTGCATTTTACAATGATACAACTGTTAACATATGTAGGAGATGAGCTGTTACGAGTAGTTACGTGAGTGGTCACCTGAGTTTTCAGGTGTGTTAGTATGGACAGGGATTATAACTGATACAGAGCCAAAAGACTTAATATATAGAATGTAGAGATGTTTTTAAATCTACCAACTTAGAAATCTTCAAACTATTTCCTGTAAAACACTATAACCAAATACTTAATTTTGCATTGAAGTATAGTAGAGGTCATTGAGAGCAGCCAGACTTCCACCACACTAATAGAGCTGTGATCCGAGTGCCCACCTGGAAGATGAACATTCCTACAGTGGGATTCCAGACTCTCATTCCATGCATTTTTCTGAATGAGAAATAGTTCCACTAAATAACTATGAACCTGTTGTAATGTTGCTTGGAACTGTTAACTCTTTTGTAACTGCAGTTAAAAATTGGTTGTTATTGTTATGGGTGCCTAGAGAGAGAAGTAAGAGAAGAAGCCAGTGTCTGCAGTCGGAAAATAAGGAATGGCTTGGTTGCTCCAGGATTAAGGAAGTGCTCCCTTCCTGACAGGAAGTGTTTACAACTTGGTGACATTCCCTTTTTAACTTGACAAGTCTGTGCTTGCCCTGCTGTGTGGGCCGGGTGTCCAGGCTGCTGCCTACTAAAGTACAACCAGGGTTAACGTTCTCAGCTGTTTGGATTAGGCAATCTAGATGTCAGAAATAGGGACAAATGGTGACGGCACATGGCGGCTGAGGGCTCTTTTGTGGCAGCAGACCGGTGATTGTCCGTCATCCCGCTGATTATAGCTTCTCTCACATGTTGTTGTTCTGCTCAGAGAGGTGGGAAGCCACCTGGCAGTGACAGTGCGTCGGTACTCCACCCTGCACGTTCGCCCTATTGTCATTTCAGGCGATACGCAGGGACCACAGTGTGTCGTCACCACGCAGAGGCTGTCTGAGGCCACAGAGCTTCCAGCCTCAATGAGGACATGCTCACATCAAAAATCTCTTGCTTTGTTTACAGCCAAACTGCGGCTTGTTTTTTCTCCGTGCCCCGAAATCAAAGCATTCATCCCAGTGGATCTCATCGTGTTGTTTCTTGAAGCCCTACTTTCCTAATTATGTCAGTTTTTATCTTATAGAAGCCATAATAAACAAAAGTAGGTTTGCCTGGGCATTGTAGGAGAAACATGGGGAGTGAAGTTCATGCATGTGAGGGTTTGGTAGACATTCAACTTATTGATACGATTGTCAAATAAAAAATGTAATCCTTTTTCCCAACTGTTGAGCCCATTCTCACAGGCACGGATTATAGTATTTCATTATATCCCAACATTCCACTGTATAGCACCTGAATTGTTCTCAAGTCTCGTGCTGCACCACTAACTGTATGTAGCAGAAAACTGCCAATAACTCTGTCACACAGGGACGGGGGCAGGGGAAGGAAATTGGATTTCGTCAAGCGTGTCGCCAAGTACTTAATCTTGAATATCTGTCACACATTAAGAGCACCTTGGTAGGGTGCAACCCACAGGCCCCACTCTCTTCTCCGCTGGAGGTCTTAAGTGGCTGTTTGGAGTGTGTTTCAATGAAGGAGGTCCTCCGGGACAAGTCAGGGTGCTTTTTTCGTGCTTCACTGCCTTGGGTGCTCGAGAATGATGCCTTCATTCATCAGGAGAGGAGGGAAGCCGGAAAAGGAATTTATTGAAACGTGAGGTTACACACTTAAAGGCTTAAAGCAGCAAGGGAATTACCCAGTAGATGATTTATTTAAGTATAAAAAGGAATAGCTGAGTAGCATGTATAGTTTTTTCCCAAGCAGTTTCTTTGAGGTACCTCAGTGACACTAAAATGTACCTATAGCCTCAAACTGAGAGGTGATATCAGGGCATGACTTTATCCCATAAAGTTAAAAACAACATTAGAACTCAAGATCTTACGAAGCGATTACAATAATTATACATCAAATAATGTACAAGCAGACATTTAAATACAAAAATATACTAACTGAGTGATTATGAAATAACTTAACAGTATAAAAAAACAGTAATTTACAAATTAATAGTGTTATTATAATGGTATATAATGGTATTTTACACAATAATACTTTTTTAAACAGATTCTAGATCACAGGAACTATGTGATGTGAATCTGTGCAGAAGAATATTGATAGAATATTGATTCAGAATATAGATTGATAATATATAATATCGGTATGAGAGAAGCAACCGATCTGACTTTGATGAGTCCAGATGTCTCTGGACAGGATGATGCTCAGCTTCTTGTAGCAAAAGAGAAATCACATCGAAAACGTGATGTCAACCACATATATCCGACAGCTGCCTGTGGTCTCTTGAGTTAACACGATGCTGTCACGAGTCTATGACGGACGATTTAATCGATTCTACCACCAGCTGCAGTTTCAGCAGGTGTTTGTTTGCACTGATATAAAGACTTAATGTAGGAGACAGATTTGATGTTGAATGAAGGTTTATAAGGAGAAACTGTCGTCATAAAAAATGACAGGATTATACAATTCATATTTCTTGCTGGTCTGCAAGTATTTAAGAAGTTTATTGTGATAGAGTTGTAGCACAGGAATATCATTATTTTGCAGATTGCCTTATATGAACGAGCACTGATAAAGATCACTAGAGATCGGATATCAGCATTGATTGCGACTCTTTTCCCATGTGTGATGGTGTGCAAATCATACACGTCTTATATAGGTGTGTTTTACTTCCATTTCCTTCATGTGCTGCAGATCTTTATCTCACTGAAATGTGGTGCAGAGTGTCAGTGTTGCTGCATCTGGAAGCGGTTCCATGCAAACCATCATCAACAACAGGCTGAATGACTTTTCACCAAAAGAGGCGGCTTCGGCACGGCTGTCGTGCGAAAGTTGCCCCACACGGGCAAAGAGCGCTGAGATCTAAAGAACCAACATTTAATGTGGTCTGTATCTCAAAGTGTGGGGGTGTGTAGTAAATACGTCGACACGCAGAAGTGAAGCTGCTCTTTAAACAGCCCAGATGTCTCGAAGGGACAACACATGTGAAACTGATGGCAGAGCACAGTGACGTTCAAATGGGGATGATTCCCCAAAGGATTATTGAGATAACTCACGATATTGACAATATCTCAATCATCGGGAAGTTTAAGAAATAATAATAATAATTTAGTGATGAATTATGCTCAGAATACAACATAATTCTGGATTGTGAAGATAGATAATGATTTCATTGATGGTTAAAGAGCCCAATAATCAATGATCATTAATATTGCATTATTCTTTCCCTTTGTGTTTTATATTATTATCATCATTTGTAGAAGCAGGATTGAAATAAAGTTAAAATTCAAAAATATAGTTGAATTCAATTTGGTCCATGTCTGCATCTACCACATTCACCGACTGTTATTACAAGATGGACGTGCATGCGGGCACACACAACCACAAGTTTAGAGCGTATGCATCTCTTAATTGATATTAGTTTATGTAGTGTGTGAAGAGGTCTGGGCTTGTTTTTATCATGTTTATTTATTTTTCATTCACATGGATGAATACAGCGCGCTCACCGACACTGAACTGCCCCTCTTGAATAATTGTCCAATTAGATAAAGCAAAGCAAATGAATATACCTTTGAACAAATAAAAATAAAAGAAAGTGAAGCGTTCTTCACGCGGGCATAGAGCGCAGCGGCTTGTGACTGATGGTGAAAAAGCGTCTCCACAGCAAATATAATAATTTGATCAGCTTCCCCTGCAGACTCCCTAAGTGGGCCTTTAGAGGGGGCACATCCCTCCTCCGAGCTCATGGAGAGGCAGAACGCTCACGCAGCAATCGTGTTTTCTGTGGAAACATTTCAATAAAGTTTCATTAACGTCAAGTCTGTAGGGTTGGAAATTTACTCCTGCGCTGTCTCTCCTTTACAGGCAAAACCAGTTTTCCATCTGCCTAATCTGTTTCTGGAGGTATAGAAGCCAGTAAGGCTCCGTCTGCACATGGGGGCTTCAATGAATTGTAACTAGATTTGCACGTTCGCTTCTTAGAAACACGAACGCATCTTATTGATAGTAAGTGCATTATGTCAACAGAGAGGCCGTGATCATCTCTGCTCTGATAGATTGCCTGGAGGGATCGAGTCTTGCCAGGGTGTCTTTCTGGAAAATTCCAGCCGAGTTAACTTCAGATGACTGCGCCGCACACAAGGCATTCATCCTGTGTTTAAAGACGGAGATTCGGTGGAGGAGCTATCAGCAGAGACACCTCTTGGAGCCGCAGCTTGCTGAGCTTTGCTTTCACAGGAGCATTTGAAAATGTTTCCATCCAGGAGGACTAAACTGTCATACTTTATGCATGACAGCTCTCATTTATAGAAAGATAAAAAACAGTATCCCCACATCTTTTTGGCTCCTCTCCCCTCCCTTTCTCTCCTGACAACAGCGGCGTGTTTACTTTTTTTGTAACACTGAGGAACAAAAGCGCAGCAGCAGCAAAAAAAGTCTTTTGAAATGCCTTGATGCAATTGAGCCGCTAAGCACTGAGTTGCATTAGGTTATCAGTGGTTGAAATCCCTTGTGGCGTGAGACATAAATCACACACGCCAGTCCTGCTTTTCTCCCTCCTCCGTCATTCTACAGCCTGCTGACTTCTCTGCCAGTCTCGGAGGGGCTTTAACCTTGACTAGCCCCTGACGCATTCGATCCTTCCCGAACCAGCCGTGACATTAATATCATGTTCCTGTCTGCACTCATTCGGCAGGGGAGAGACTAGTTTGGTATTTTCATCTATGAATATGTCTGACAGTGTTTATCTGGTTGTCAAACGGTGAAATAATCAGCCTGCGGTTACACTGCACTGGCTTGTGATTGTTTATGCATCTAGAATGCAAACACTGGACATGTGGCTAAAGTGCAGATGGAGAGAAATGTAGCAGCCTATTTTCTAATTACTATAATCAAAATCTCTGTCCACATCAAATTTCTACCAATGCATTTTCTTAGAGTTTCATTATTTTGGTTTTGATTATCTGATTAGCTGTCCAGACACATTCTCCCTCCATTAGGAATGCAGAACGAGAACTGAAGCCTGCATTTTCTCATTTCTAATGGAAGCCCTATCGAATTGTAATCCTAGAAGATCTAGCCCCGTCAAACAATGAGCCAAAGTGGCAGGTGCCTGCTATAGTCTCCCTGCTTTCCTAATGTTCTCCCTCTGTTCCCACTGATTTGAAATCTGCTTTGTCGCCTGAGAGCCGCATTGCATTTCAAGAACTCTGATGCAAGCTGCCAGAGCTCTGGCAGGTGTAAGACATGGCCAACCTGGGATCTGAGCTATGGAATGAGAGTAATTGAGTGAGTTCTCTCTCTGTGCTGCAGACCAGTAAAGGACCCAGCTACCACCGCAGGGACAAGGCCCCTAAGCCTGTGATGTGGCTTTGTGAGATTCATATAGGTTTACTTCACAGCTTAGCACAGACCCTGATTTATTGAGGCACGCAGCACAGCAGTCTTATGCTAAGGGGGGTGGAATTTTACTTTCCCGACAAGTGTGGCTTGGCTGCAGTCCTGACACACCCTGGCATGCCACAAGGCAGATGGTGTGTCCCCAGGCGTCGCCACTGCTCCCTAGCACCCCACTCCTCACAAACCCCCCGTGCTTCTCCTGCTGTCGAGTAGTCATAAGTGCAGTGGGACTGGAGGGACACATTGTACCAATTTGGAAATATCCACCCCATCCACCACCAAAACATGAACTATAGGCTGCAGGGGCTGAGTGATGGCACCATACAGAGGCGGTCGGTTAATCTAAGACTACATCAATAATACTAGTTTTTCATTTGAAAATGTTGTTTTCAAATGAGTGTTTTGGCTCAGCATCAGTTCTGATCCCTTTCTTATTCTAACACACTTGAACAACCTTAACATGTCATACCATGTGTACTCATTTACACTGAGCCAGTGTAATTAGAAATAATTTGGTTGCTATTTGCAGAATGATAGCAGATTGCTGGGAAATAAACTTTCTATGCATGTTTCATTGTAAAAAGCAGAATTTAACTTCACAACAGCTGTTAGCAAAGACTACAGGGTCAGCAACGCTTGTAATTGTCCATGTTATGTTCTACACTGGTAGCTCAGGCCAATGCCTGTTGTTTTGTCTTCTTAAAGGGGGTCATGTGGTACGAGCCTGAGGAATCACAGAGTCTCAGTCTAGGACTCAATTAGCAAGCAGTTGTGAGTGTCTACATCATGTTTGTCAAACATCTCTGTTTCTGCCAGTTCAGACTAAAAGGCAGCCCCGGAGGTTTCTTCTAACTACAGTGGAGGCTGCAGTTTCTCTGATCTTCTCTGTTTTAGCGGAGTAGAGTAGATACATTTTCAAACGAAAACCCAGTGGTATGGATGTAGCTGAAATAGTAAATGATTCAACTTCCTTTAAGCCTAAGAAGCATATTAATGGCATTGTTTTTGCTAATGGGTGGCATCAGAATACTGTTTCACACATTACTTGTTTGTAAATGTATGAATGTGACACTGGACAGAGTTGGTGATGACCATTAGGCTCTGAACCCAATTTATTTCTGTCCTTCCTGGAGACCTTATTTAGTCACACATTTCCTCAGAATTCAAAATGAAAGTGAAATAGAAAGGAGAAACTTCAATCTTCCACAACCAACTTCTTTTTGTTTCATTTTAACTCAATGATACTCTAGAAGCTGGTTGTCACTCATTCATCAGGTTCTGATTGAGAGGGGGTAAATGTTGCCTGGCGCTCCTTACTGGTAAGACAAACATGAGTCAGGTGCTGTGAAAGAGCTTTACTGCTCAGCTTAGAGTTAAATATTTATAGCAATGTTTTTATATACGGTAGGTCGATTTTCATAGTAATTTTTAACTGAATATTTTAGATGCATTATTAAAAGGGATATTAAGAAGCTTGAATGTGGAAAGTATATTAAGAAGGGAATTACAGCCAAGACATTTTTGACTGATTCCTGTTTGCGTTCAGAGAACTAGAATTAGACTTTACTTGAACCCAATTTAGATTTTCTTTATGAAAGTATAAAGGGTATTGAGGCCCTCATATTGGAGTAACCCATTTCCAAGTGAAGTGTTTAGCCTTCTTTTCCCTTGAGGGCGGATGAAAGTGTTGTGTTTGAACTTTCCATGATTGCATTATTCCAAGACATCATTCTATCTAATGCTATCGTGAGTTTTTATCACACACCCTGTCCTATATTTATTGTGCGTTATGTCAACAGGAAAGCAAACGATGAGGTCATGAGTTTTGAATGGCTCCACGCTTACAGTAACTTCCTTAAACATGCTCAAACATCCTCTGGTGTATGAAATGCTAAGGTGGGAGAAGTTTAAGGTGTGAGCTCGGCTTAAACGTCACTATGGACAAAGATATGAGCTGTGTTCTGCCTGCAACAACTTTCCCGAGGAAACAGGATTTTTTCAGTTCCAGGGAAATCTTTTTACCAAATACAAAATTTCTATTTTGGGGCGAGATCTTAACTATAGTACAAAAACTTTGGGATTGGGTTTTCATCAGTGAAGATGGCTGATTGGTCAAATGTGAATTTGTATCAGTTTGCCAATCTCTGAAATGCTTGTAAAATCAGTTTCTCTCATTAAGGCTAGCACTTTGATATTTTGCTGCTTTGTCACTATTGCTCATCTAATTTACAAATCAATTTACTTACATAGCATCGCCATTTTCTTCTGCCGCCCACCATGTTAGACGGGAGTGGAACAGCTTGTTGTATCCATCAGTTGTTCTAACGTCAGCCAGCTAATTTGCCTTATCTCCCATTGTCTTTCGACAGCTTTATAAACACAGGGGAACAGCTGTCCGTAGGAACCTTTAAGTTCCTTGAAAAATGTTCCTGCGATTTAAAAGTTGTAGAGACCATTGGTTGAAACGCAGCTATGAACTATTTTTGTCAACTGAAGCTGTGGAAGAGAATGTAAGGCTCCGCAGCTAACAGCTAACAAATGTCATATCACATGGGTGTTCTTTGGTCTCAAACTTGAAGCCACTCTGCTGCAGTATGTGGTCCTCCCTCACTGGCCTTCCTCCCTCCCATTTAGGTGATTCATATGTTTTATTTAGTGAGGTTACTTATTTTTAGGTCCGGACTGTGTTTACAGTGATGGACCTGAGGTGGGTTTGGCACATAACGCTATGATTACAGATGGCTGCGTTTCCATGCAACAAGGTGTGAGATGGTAATGCTACTGTGGCTCTGATGCATAATTTGGGGTCTCTGGGGCTGAGAAGCTGTTGCTTGTCAGAAAGGCTGAATTTTAATCAAGCTTGTGAGTGAAATATGTACATTTGTTTGTGGCCCGTAAAACAAACTAGAACAATGTTCGGATTGGATTTATCCCCCTGCTTGAGTACACAGACGCAAAACATCTGAGGAACCCATAATTATGCTGTGGCAGAAAAAAAAAAGGTCCTGGTTATTTTCCCCAAAACAGATGGAGAGGGAATATTGAAGAAGACGGATTTAACACACAGTAACGGCTCAGAAACACATCCGCTGCACTTACCTAATGCTGTTATTGCCTAATCCTTGGATAGTTCAGATGATCTGTGCAGGAATATACCTGCCAGCACTTCTCCGTCACTAAGCAGCTTAAACAGTATCCCTCATGAACTTCTTAGAATGTTATGCCTGAAAAACTTTTCTTTCAAATTTATGACTCCATTAAATGGCACTTGACCTTGATCTGTAAAAATATTGGTGCTTTCCCAGCTGTAAAGAAATCCCAGAGTTGGACGGGTATATAAACTCTGCTTGCCTCCCTATGTAGTTTACCTCATGGAAGTGTGTCTCTGTGGCAAAGGTGGACAGTGGTTGTTCCCAGGATAGGTGGCACACCTCTGGTCTGCCCCGCCTTCCCGGCCCCATCCACCAGATGAGTGATGA
The DNA here is from genome assembly GCF_949316205.1 of Platichthys flesus. Classification (NCBI taxonomy): domain Eukaryota; kingdom Metazoa; phylum Chordata; class Actinopteri; order Pleuronectiformes; family Pleuronectidae; genus Platichthys; species Platichthys flesus. The sequence goes on along the minus strand of NC_084945.1, from coordinate 20,486,639 downwards.
GCTTGTCTGTAATGAGACTAAATCCCTTCCTGTTACGCATGACTCATAGGGTGTAGTGCCAATGCCTGTCATGGACGTGTTTACATATTCACTTAGGTGTAAGCCTTAGCGTTTCCTTGCCTGGTTTTAATCTTAAAAACTCTTTGGCAGGATCAGACTGTCAGGAACCTCAATAGAGCAGAAGACCTGACAGCTGGCCCAAACCCCTCTACTCACACCCCCTCATTTCATCCAATGTCCAAGAGGACAGATGGCTCAGTGGGAGTTTAGATCTTTACGTTTGATGTGGCGTCCTGGTAGATGAAGCAAACATTTCAGGGAAACAAATGTCACCCCAAGGCAGTATAGCCTCGGACTGTTACTCCCCTCCCTTAAGGTTTGGGCTGTATTTCTGGGTCTCAGGACGTTCACTTAATTGCCATCCACTGCACAAAATGCTCGGCAAAAGAGCAAGACTGCAATTAGCCCAGGCTCACTGCCAGCTCGGTATAAATCTGCTAAATTGTTTGTCTTTAGAAAAGTTAAGAAAGTCGTGGGCCTTGTTTCCTCTACTGTTGAAATATAGGCCTGTCACTGGGCTATCATATAATTAGGCCCAACCAGCAGTCGCAGAGAGCGAGCTGTTAGGCTCAAAGCTGAGGCATTGTGGTGTACTGAGGCACACAGAGGTGGGGTGGTATTTATGTATTTCTTTATCTCCTGACCTGCCTTGCTGCATAATACTTTGTCCTGCCCCACTCCGCAGCAGCATCACTCACACAACTCTCCTGACACATGTTGTAGTGTTCAACAGAGCAGCTAAATGAATTACCCACCTTGCTATTTCACTTCTTCCCTCCCAACAGCTATGAAACAGGTGTACATTTTGTTTATCCCGACTATAGTGACCAAAATCATTGTAACATTTATTTATATTATAGCTGTATTGTTAAAATATGGAACGCTTTAGCAAAAGCTAGTCTGACTGACTAAAAACCAACGATTTACTGAACTTCAGACTAATACCAATAATGATCACTTCAGCCATCTTCAGTCATCAGTCAGATCTGGACATTCTCTGGAGTTTGTTTTTAACGTGCATCAACAGGGGCTCTACTTGTATACCATCTTTACCTCATCCCTTTAATCCTTTGTATTCTTGTTGTTTTGTTTTGTGTCCATCGTGTTTCATCAACACGCCCAATTGATCTCCTGCTGTGTTCTCACATTGGCTCATTCCGCAGTATTTACTAGGGAAACTCTGGAGAAAGTCCGCAGCACCTCACTCTGACATTTGCGTTCCCACATACAGCCCATGTGGATAATGTCAGGGGATTATTCAGAGTTAAGTGCAGAAAGTCTGAAAGCAGCTAATGTCACACTGGAAACTCCAACAGAAGAAGGAAATCAATTTGTGTTGTCCTACTGCAACAGCCGCCACTGGCCCTGCCTTCCCCCCCTCTGCCATGTTTTAAAAAGCAAATGCATATTACTTGCTGTGTCTGTGTCTTGGAGACAGTATCAATCACAACACCACAGTAATTAAGGATTGAAACAATACAATTTACCATTTTGAATTTTATCATGATGAACTGTGAAGCAGATAAATGTTTCATCCCTACTAACATCTCACCTTTCCTTTTATTCATCTGCCGCAGCTCATTATCCTTGAAGACTACGCGGACCCTTTCGATGCTGAGCAGGCGGGTGGCACACAGACCACCACGGAGAAAGTGACAACCGAGAATGACGGCTACATGGAGCCGTACGAGGCCCAGAGGATGATGGCAGGTAGATCAATCGCCTCTTTGCTTCCTGAGTTTTCTTGTTTTTTTGTCACACAGCTGCCTCTATCTGTCTAACCGTCACACCTGTCAGTGAGGGATTTGTACGTTGCTGTTTCTTCGGGTTGTATATCTTGGAGGAATGTTGATTAATATGAAATGTGATTTTTTTGCCCGATGTTTCTAAGCTGGGAGTTAATGAAGAGGCTCTGAAGGCCAAATGTTATTTTTTGAGACCGGTGCAGCAGAGCAGAAGTGGTCTGTGTGTCATTAAAGACGTCAAAACATGTTCAGAAGCAGGACCCTTGCCCCCGGAAATCATTACCGCCATAGGTGATTTAAAGACATGCCTCAGATTGGCCAATAAATGCTTTAAAACTGTTTATTCTGTTTAACTGTGTGCAATTGGAGACAGCCTCACAGGGACTTCCAAGATGGTCATATTGTGATTTTGTTGTTTTTCTGAGACAACAACAGCTGTGTGCTAACATAAGAATTCAGCCCAACCACATTCTCCACACAGCTTTGTCAGAGGAGACAATCATTCTGTGGCTAAATGAGCACAGCAGTGACAAAGAACAAAGAATGTGCAGTGAGGGATGAGAGATGTTGAAAAATGCAGAGAAAACAAAACATGTGGCAGCTGTTTTCCTCTCCCAAACCGACCTATGAAAGAATGTTTCGCAGGAAATGTTGAATGTCATACCTCAAATTTAGACCTGGACGTTTTACCTACCATGTGATGGTACCTCTCAGCCCTCCCGCACACACACACACTCCCAGACAGGACATGAACGTCTCTGTCCCTCCTCAGCAATTTCCTTTTAATGGGCCTCCAGACAATCTCTAGTTTTCATCTCTCTTACTGGTTTGACCTTTGGCCCAGTCATTGCCTCAGCCGAACACAAAATCCGAAGATTTATCGGTGCTCTCTCTCAGGTGGGGGGAGGCTGCGAATTAAGTAAAAAAAATCTGAGTGAGCATTTGAGGTATCTTTTGAATCTTAGAACTTGAAGCTTCAAGTATTTCTGTTTTTCTTTTCAAATACAGCTCAGCTCACCTCTGAAATTGACAACGGGAACTACGCTGGCAGCAACGGTTCATTTGATCTGATGAAGTCTTCATCAAATTTTTGTTATTGTTACTGGTTGGTCTGTTTTCTCGTCTTTGAAACCAGAGGCAGCGGGGGTTTCACTCTCCTTGCTTTTATCCATCACATCTATTGATTACTAGTTTCTTGTTTGCTTTCCTGCTTTTTTGATTAAGCTTGCAGCGTGTTGTTTTAGAAAAAGCTGTTATTGGATTTAGCCCTGGATAATTTCACAAGCAATAAATAAAACACTTTCAGTTCAAATGGATGCACAGTGAGAGAATCTTTTTTAAGGCGAACATTTATATTTGACGTCACCTGTAAACAGGGGGATTATGTGATTGTCTACAGATGCAAAAATAACTCTGATATTTTGGATTGTGTTGACTGCGTTAGAATGTAACCTTTATCATAATTATAGCCTTCATAATAATCAAAGGCATGGTTAGACGCAGTTGTGTAACACTAGGTTTTTGCATAACTGAATGTTTTGGGGACAATTGGAATGCATACTCATGAGTGACTGAACCAAATGTTGTTTGACATTTATGTATCTTGGGTAGAGACACTGATAATAAATGCTGATTTTTAGGCAGTGTCTTCCTCCAAATTCACAGTTACACAACATTCACACTTGGATGCTCTTCCCCCACTCACGCAGTTGCCGTTTAAAAGTTTTGCTCAAGGGTACCTCGTTAGCGATGTGAAGGCAAATTCATATTTTACCGTTCAGCTGCAGTCCACTGTGGTCCTCTCTATGCAAATGTTGTCACCCACCCATGTCCCAAAATTTGTGACCATGCTGACTGTGCAAGTAAACGGGCGCCAACTACTATATAACCACCCACTACAATGAAATGTGAGATCAGTTACACATGCATGTAACACCAGACTGACATGGGCACTCATTTTAGTATGAATGGAACCGTGGGCATGTACGTGTGACCAGAACCAGTACGCAGCTCTCAGAGGACACGGAGCGCGGAGAGGATGGCCAGCCCTTAATGAGGGTCCAGTGCTGCTCCACTGTGGAAGGCCATAGCGCTGCATCTCTCATTCTGACATTGTGTTGGTCAGGCAGAACTGGATGCTCAGAATTTATTTGGATAAAAACAGAAAAGAGAGACGGACCATTGCATGGACCGCTGCACTGTAGCGAAAGAAAGGACATTAAATCATGTGAAGTCAGAGGCTTGCATCTCCCGCTCTGTCTCATTCTGTCACTGTTTCTCTCCCTCATCTCTTTTCTCTTTCACTCCCCAGCAAACACAGTTTTTTCCCCTCAACTCAGTGACGACCTCCCTATTAACAGCTCAGCTCCCTGACTTGTGGCTGAAGGCACAGCTCAAGCTCTAACAGCTTCCCTTCCTTCAAAGCTCTGGCTCTATAGAAACTTTTACTGTTTCCAAAATCTGCAGCAGCGTCCTCAATCAAATTCATTTTTCTGAAATTTAAGACAAATCACTTCACAAGAGGGAAGATTATTAGGCAAAGGAAGGGCTAGCAGATTAACCGATGATGAAATTACTGGTGTGAAGTGATGAGCAAACATTTTTATGTGCTACTGATGCTCAAGGTAACTTATAAAGGTTTGTTTTATTCATAAAACTTAAGGTCCTTTTAAAACTGTAAATGAGAATTTTTTTCTCTTATCCCGAGCCAACTTTTACAAGGCAACTTGAGATAAATCTTAGTAAGTATCTTACATAATTACAAATATCTATGAATAATTCCCGTGCATCACACCCATGTCTTTTATGCAGATTAGAAAAAGGCTTTTTATACTCCTGTTTTTTGCATTTCATGAGTCATTGGAACCTCAGTAGTTAAACGACCTGATTTGATTAATAAGTTTTATCATGTTTTTACTGTGGGCAGTGGGATAGAAATCAGTGGAAGATCATTAATTTTCATTTGTGATGAGATGAGTTAAAAGGGCTGTTGCACAAGCAATGCCACTGGCCATTACCAGCCAATCAGAGGTTTGTGTGCTGATGTGATCCTGTTTGCAGCAGAAATATGAAAAACATATTTAAGAATCTCCTCACAGTCGGTCAGGGGCTGATTCTGTTGTTGAACACAAACGATATCAAGTTCACCTTCCGTAAGTTCCAAATAGTCCCTCCCAATTCGTTTTTTATCACTACAGTTTAAATGTGGAGGCCTGTTTAAATAAATTATTCCTCAATCAGAGTTGTGTTAAACTGTGCTATTTTGAAGATACAATTATGATTCCATAATTACTCAACATTCCCACCTTAAACACACACATTGGACCACATAGTGGAGGTGTGGTGTGTGAAGCCCGAGGCAAAAAGTGCCACTGCCACGTTTGTGCGTGTGTGTGACTGTGTGTGTGAGCTGAGATGAATGGCGCTCGTGTGTGTGCGTGTGCGCTCGTGCAGCATGGTGCTTGTCTCTCTCTCTTTCTCCAAAGAGCTGTCGTTGCTGTGGTTGAGCCGGCTGATTTATGGGCCTGCAGAAGGGGCATGTCACAACTTCCTTTACCTGAAAAGCCAGGCCAGCGCTCATGAGCTGCTCCACACTGGCGCTCGGTCGGTCGGGGCCTTACTGCACCACCTGCAGTTATGTGAAGAAATGTGTGACGCCACTCTGTCTTCAGAGCGTTTTCATGCTTGCGTATTTCCAGAGGGACTCAAATGCTTGTCATGTCCACACGCGTCAGCCGCTGCATATGCTATCTTTGTATTTGTGTGTGTCAAAAGTGTGTGTGTGTGTGAGTGTATGGGTGAACGAGGCTGTTTTCTTGTCCCTCATTTGCAGCTTGTGTTCTGGCATGTTAAGCTCTTGCATAGATGTATCTTGTACTCAACAATGTGTACATATTTTAATTACTATGTCACAACAAATTTGACACACACACACACATTATCTTCTGACCGTACTTTTGTCATCTCTTTCACACAAGTAAATACAGACAGATATGTTCGCAGTGACCCCGGCACACACACACACCCTCCTCAGCTGTCAGCATGGACATTCCCAGAATACCTCAACACATGCGGCGGCATATAATCACAGGAAGAGCTGTTGGTTACGAAGCTAGAATCAATTTTTTTATGTTACTCTATCTGCTCCACTTGACTCTGTTCCCTGTAACATTGTTGTAGCTAGCTGTTGAGACTTGTTACACTGACAAGTACAAGGGGCCGGGCTAGAACTGCAGAGTACCATGCGTCACTCTCTCTCTCTCTCTCTCTCTCTCTCTCACACACACACACATACACACACACACACACACACACACACACACACACACACACACACACACACACTTCCTTACATCCTACTGACTCAGGCAGGCAGACGACCATGTGAGAGTTTTCCCACAGTGCAGAGGAGGCCTGTTACAACTAGCATGATTGAGCTCTCCCGACACACACGCACACACACACACAGTCCTCAAGCTATAGCTACTGTACAGAAAGTGTGTGTCGAGGAGTGTATGTGGGGGGTTTGGTGGGTATCGGAAAAAATTAACCCATCCGGTGTGAAATACTTAATGGCGGTGGTGAATTTATAACACGCTGCGTCAAAGTTGTAACCTCAATTTCCCCTCATCCTATGTTTCAGGTCACGTTCTCAGTCATTTAGCAGCAGGAGAGTTGTGCAACAGGGCCAGAACGCCCAGAGGGGAATAAACCTCAATGTTTTCCATAATGGTTGACTCACGTTAGATGGTTGTTTGCTATTTCTCTCCCTCTCTCCCCCTCTTCCTCTATTCTCTCTGTCTGACAAATGTGCTGGGAAATGTCTCCCGGCACTGGCACCTCATGCACCACACTCCCAGTGATGTGGAGCAGACATCTTGTGCCAAGGAGATGAGTCATTAGCTATGAAGTTGATTATTTCAATTACTCGTGATAGTGTGGCACTAAGGCCCCTGTTGACTTTACGGAATAAATTCCAGGAATATTACAGATTTGGCAATGGCCTGAGCGGGTGAGGAAACACATGTAGAGGTGGAGACTCCGCAGGGAGATAAATAGAAAGAAAAGAAAAAGAGGGCTGTAAAATCGGTCTAAAAAGAGAGCTGAAGGTAAAGACCGAGACTCAAGAAGAATGGTAAAGAGAGAGACCTAAAGGCAGAGACAGTGGGAACAAATTCTTTATTTCAGCACCGTGGTTTCGTAGGTGTTTGGTTTCCATCTCCTCACAAGAATGAAAACTCTCTCCAGGCAGCTGCAGGTACATGTGGCGGCACATTTCTGGCCTGAAACCCTGCTTTTATTGCCCCGAGCTGTAACTCGAGGACTATTCGGAGCATGTGTCAACAGTGGCAACTTCCCAGGGGTCAATTTTATTTGATTATTTTCTGAGCTTCTGGAAATCTATGCTGTTACTTTGGAATTATTGGTTTAGAGTGTTTTCAGCATACAATAGGTTTCCTGTTTCTGTCATTTCTGGTGTTGTTTTGTTTTCATCCGTGCATTTGAAGTTCTGATTAGAATGACCTCAGCGACACATTTGTGTATTACCACAGTTCATTATTTATTGTTAAGCATGGACTGCGAGGCCAGTAGCTGAGAACTGGACGGAGGAAGTGACTAGTTAAGGCTTCACAACAACTGCTGTTAAAGGGTATTCTGGCCATAAACACTACAAGCTACTCCCAGCTGCTCTTTTTATCAGCTCACACAACTCAATATCGCTATCTCTACTATAATACCTTCATATTTTTTTATCTGTCTGTAATTTTATTTTAAACTAAATACTTTTATATGGTTTCAATTGCAGTGACAGATACTGTATATATATATATATATTTTTTTTTATATTGTTATATTGTTGCTTTTTAATTTGTTGCTTATAAAGTGCACCAACCACACCAAGGCAATTTCCTGTCTGTGCAAATATACATGGCAATAAAAAGGATTCTGATTCTGATATAATGCTGATGTTCCATGAAACACCTTTTTTTTTTAATAGAATAAAAAGGAGGGGAGGAAGGTTTGGTAATGAATTCATAGAGCCAACAAGTTGCAACAGACATGACATGGACTCACAATGCAGGAGAAGTTTCCTCAGACAAGTTTTTGCGTTTACAAGGAAATGTTTATTAGTCATGAAAGGCAGTGACACACAGAACATTTGGAAGTTCACAACATACTCCCACAAGTATGACTGCGCATCCAGAATTTGAAATTGTACCAATAGTGAAAGCATAAAACTATAATTTATGTATTTATTGGCTTGAAGACAAATGGTGCAAATCTGAGAGCTGTTAAATGATCGTGGCAGATATACAAGTCCTAACCTTTGAAAAGCTGCTGGCTGCATTGTGGACAAGAAGAAATGCAGAGGTTTGGAAATAATAAAGCATTTGGTTTCCTGAGTGTTCACAACTTGACGTGAATGCAAAGTGTTACTTAAACTTACTGTGAGTTACAATCTTCATCCTTATGACCGTGCCACTTGTATGTATTTGTGAACGGTCAGGTGATATACACTTTCAGGTGTAATCAGCTTAACTGGATGGAGATTGGAGAACATATTAATTTTGATCTATTTCCCTAATGTGTTTTGACTTTATTAGGACAATTTATTGATGAATACTTTATGAGTGAAGAAGACTTCTATTTCTTCACTGGAGCAATGACATAGGAATAGGGTAGGTACATTTGGATTCTGCTGTAGGGCTTAAATAATTAACTTATTTAGCAGACAGCCCTGAAAGTGTCTACTTTCCCTGACTATAGACATTACATCCACATAGTAGTCGGTGGTTGCCAGACTTTGAAAGGAGGAAGCTACCAACTTATATCCCATCTACATGATCCCATGAGAAATGACTGACAGTTATTACAAACTGACCTGACAGGGTGGCTCTGAGTGAAGCAAAAGCCAATGTTCCACAATGACACAACTGGATTCAGGTGGTCTTGGTGCTATTGTTGGAGCCATATTACCTCAACTCATAAAAATGGATTTGACAGAAATGCATTATGTAATAAGAGCAGCGTCGGTAACAAGTGCATCTATGAGAATCATCTTGCCATTGTAGATTCCCTTTCATTTCTTTAGTTAGTGAGTTCACCTCGACATTGTGATTCTATTGTTGATCTTTGTCCTTAAATACACAAGAGCAAGGTTTTTATATAGACTTTTTAAACTTTAAAATGTGAAGCAGTATCACTCCTAAATAATCAGCTTCAACAAAAGACTCTCACTCTTTACATGAACAGGGTTCGGCTGTGTCCTTCTCTTTCTTGGTTGTTATCTGTGAGTCAGCAGCCAAGTCTCAGTGCATTAACAGTTTTTGCGGGAGAAACTGAAGTTTGGAGAACAGAGATGGAGTCGTTATGTGATGCTCAGTGGCCAGAAGAAGAATGAGGTTGTACCCCCCCCTTAAAAAACTTTTCTTGGCTTCACTGAAGTCTTAAAAATAGGAGTGTTATTCCCTCATATTGACAGTGACACACAGTCCACGGAGTTATGGCAGTGTGTGTGTCTGGTCTTCTAGATAATGGCCAGCGGCCTGTGTGGCATGGACAGTCATTTGGCGAAGCTGAGGAGCGGAAAGAGTAGGAGGAGAGGGAAAGAGCAGGAAGACTGGGCATTTATTGATGAAAACAGAAATCTCTCGCTCCAGCCTGACATCCTCCCTCCCCCTCACTTAGCAATGAATGTCGCCCAGCATGCCAGCTCAGACAGGTCGCACGCGGCTTTGTGCATGGCTTTGGTGCCGGAAAGTCCTCAATATATTTGACATTTCCACTAGATATTGACACAAGCAGTGCTGGTGAGAGACAATCATTATGTTGCCTGCCATTATTATAGATCAGCTCATGTTTTGTGAAATGTATTGCACTTTGAAGGAACTCGAAACCATCAAACTTGCACAGTCATGCAAAGCTGTCATCATCATATATGCTACTCTATAACTTATTATGATAATTGAACACACAACAGAGCTATAGTTCAGAGGGATGGGGAGGGATGTTGAGTTGGACAATCTTTGTAAGAAACAGAATCATCGCTTTTCCATTCTACCCTGTTTTTCAATTTTAACGTGCTACCTGAATACACAGGCTACATCCACGCTACAGTCGTGGTATGGACTACGCTCGCAGTAAATACTACATCAAGGTTTTCAAGTGCCTGAGACTGAAATGTTTGGAAACACTGCCGACATCGTTTTAATTTGAATATTCTGGGATTGAGTTGTTGTAGGGCTAGATGCTAATTATTGGCCATATTGAGATGTTGGAAACGATAACACTGTCACTCCAATTCTTTTCCTGATTGTTTTCCATCAGTCACAACTCAACTATCTCAAAGAGAAGCAAAAGCCCTGTTCTTATCATTACTGCTTCTAGTTCTCAGAAAACAGAACACTGTTTCTTATATATTTTTTCTGCAAACACTCAACCAAACCCACACATACCCACTGTATATAAATGGTAATTTAAAATGTATTTACAGGTGGTGATTACTTATATGGAGCTAAAATACATGTTGACAAATCTAACTTTGGTCTTAGTGTGGATGTAGCCACAGATAAAGAGAAATAGCAGCGAACCTGAAAAGAAATGGTTTGTAGTGGCCAGACGATTCCTTACAACCTCTAAACTGCTGCTGTGCCAAGGCTGTGCCAAACTGGGGATGGATAGGAGGGCAGATCCACTCTCTATTCATTACAGCTGAGTGGGTTGGGAGGGGTTGGAGTAGAGGGGGAGGGACCATAGGCAGCCACTCTGGCTGCATGGTTGGAGGTGCTGAAGTCATTCATTTTAAAGGTAAGATTAATGACACCATTAATCCCTGTCCGAGCCACTGCAGAGCCGGGCAGGACAGAATTCCTACCCAATTCTGGCTACCGGGGGCCTGCAGGACACATGCATGAAATATGTTAAAACACACACATATGTATACACACATACACACATTCACAAGTACAGGCTCACACAGCTGCTGTATCCCACTCGGTAATTTGATGTGTCAAGTGCCGTAAAGTGGAGATGGGACCTCAGGCTGTCGTTGGTGGAGGAAGTTAATTGATGGGTGTTATTGGTTCAATCTCACTGGCTGGTGCGAGAGAGAGAGACAGAGAGAGAAAAACAGAGTAAGACAGACTTAATGAATTAGTAACAGACAGGGAAACGTCTGGCACCAGTCTCACTACAGACCTGTGCCCTTTGTGGTGTCTGAAGTCAAACTGGAAAGGAGATCAGGCCTGTTGACACTTTTTAGGTGTTGGCGTGCAGAGGGTGGATTGCACTCTGCAGCTGTTGAAGGACGCGACAGATGGGCACCAAATAAAAAAAAGAGGCAGACACAGGAACACAAATGCACAATGTACCACAACCAAGTCCAAGTGTAGAGAGTTGAGAGAACACATGCTTTATTTGCTGACCAAGGCCATAAAAAGAAAAAAAAGTCGTATCCATCTCCCCCTTAGAGTGGATCTTTTAGGAGCTCAGAGTCAGTATTAGAGTGGACCTTCTCTGTAACCTAATGTTTTGGGACATGCTCATCTGCGGTTTAAGCACATTTGGATCAATGTCTTAAAATTCACCTTCTCCTTGCATTGTATGATAAAGCTTGTCCATTTATCCATAATAAAGCAGATCTCATCTCTTGTCTCACACAAAGTATTTTTTTTTACTATGTGGTGTTTAGAGAAATTAGCAGCATTTCTTTTCCTCCATACACTTTTTGGGAGTAATGCATTCAGAAAGTATTTCGACCCCCCTCACTTATATCACATTTTGTTGCAAAGTTATGCTAATATTGATTTATTTCCCTCATTAGTTTGCACTCATAATTTGCCCATAATGGCAAATTCAAATATAATCTTTTATTTCTGCAAATTAGCTTTAAAAATATGGATTTCACTTTAGTAATCAGACACTTTACTGAGCACTAAGTTAAAAGACATTTGGCAGCGATTGCCACTCTTATTGGAAATGATGCAACAAGCTTTGAACACCCTGATTTGGGGATTTTCTGCCGTTCTCTTCTCAGCAGAGCCCCTCAAGCCCTGTCTGGTTGTATGGGGACCACCGGTTGGAAGCCCCTTTTAGGTCTTAGATGGATTTTTGATTGGGTTCAAGCTGTGCAGGACAATAACAGTGTTGTCCCCAAACCACTCCTGCATATTTTGGTTTTGTGCTTGAAGTCACTGTTGTTGGAGGGTGAACGTTTAGTGAATCTGAGCGTTTAGTGAATCTGAGCGTTGTGGACCATATTTTAATTTCTTGTCTCTGTACTTTGCTGCATTCAGATTTCCACCAACCCTGACCAGTCTCCCTAACACTGAAAAACACACCGTTACTATGCTACACTGTTGGAAAGGGATTGCCCAGTATGTTACGGTGATGCTTCTCCTTCTGGAAGTTTCTCTGATCTCTATATAGAGATTTCTGGAACCTCTGGAAATGACTGCTTTTAGGAACCTTAAATATTTGTTTAGCCTTCCCCTGATCTCTACATCATCACAGTCTTGTCTCTGAAATGCACTTGTGTGCTTTTCCATAACCGTCCAGTCAACAACCATTTCAAACAGTTTTAGCACAAGGCTGTAATGGGTCTGAATACTTCCTGAATTCACTCTGATTATACTACATTTTAGGCATTTTAGTCTCCCTCCATCTTTCAACATCCTTTATCCATATATCTTGTATACATTGAGGCAAATGCTCTGCTTCTACCCTCCTGCATCTCATTTTCTGCATCTGTCTTTTCCTGCCAGTGTTTCTTGTCCTCTCCATCACTCTCACCAGGAAGCTGTCTGGGACATGTCTGTTTTCACTCTGATAGACTATAGACAAAGCTCTTTTATAGGAGCCTTGTTGTCTTGTAAAATAACCCTGGGGTGTTTTTTTATCTCTCTCTGAGACCCAATTTATTGGTGACATTTATTCCGGGATGACCTTCTGTTGGTTTGTCGTCCAGAGACACTCGCTGTTATCGTTCCTCGCAGGATAATCCTACCATTATTGTAGCTTGATTTAAACATTTACCCTTTTCCTATTTTTAACTTCCATATACCGAACAATGAACACACATGTGCTCTATAACTGTAGTGCATTTGCTTGCAGACACCATGTGCCTCCCCCCCTTGTACACAATTATAAAGTCATGCTTAAACTTGAGGTGACTAATTAATTAACAGTGAACTTCTACCATAAAGGCACAAGGGAGATTATAACCTTATCAGGTTGTGTCAAGTATGTATTCCAAGATCCAATTAAGCAGATGGATGGTTATAGCATAATACTCTCTGTTGTGCATAACGTCCCCCATCCTGACCCAAGTGGTGTTTCCTAAGTCTGATACCAAGCCAACCCAGGTGCTTCTTGAGTCTCCAATCCCAAATGACAAGAATGTTAGTTGATTGGAATGAAACACTTTGAAAGAGGAGATTTAATGAGAACACAAACAAGTTTTCAGATGACCTGTGTGTATTGTGAGTCCAACGCTTTAGGCCTTGAAAGTCTTTGGCAATAACCACTGTTGCTTCGATGAATATAAAACGTATATTCTTCGCACAGGCAATCTGCGACCTTTCCCCTCATTACTTATTCCATCAAGAGGATAATTACTCATTGCAAAGGCTGATATTTTTCCTCGCTGGAAAGATACTGACACATATATCTTTTAATTTGGCTACCCCTGTCTCTCTCTCTTTATCGTTCGATCACTCCCATTGTCTCCTGCCCTACTTTCTTTGTTTGCAGCACATCTTATCAATCACCGAGTGCGATCACCGGAGCAGTGAGGTGAGTTGCTGGGGTCTGCCCGGGGCCCGGCTGGTGGGTTTGGGTTGTAATAGGCTGGTGCTGCCTGTTAATTTGATACGGTGTGTGGCCGAGGAGCCTCATTAGGAACAGCAGCTCACAGGGAGACGAGGCTCTCCATCAACACCAATACACCACTGGCAAGAGCAAAATGGGATGGAGGCAAAGCGAGAGGACTACATGGAGGATGAAAGAAGAAAGAAAATTTGGAGAGAGCAAGAAAGCAAAGGAGAGTAGACTGTTAGCATCGGAGCAGCATGGGTCGGTGGAAACAAGGGAGCAGTGACAGACAGAGCAAAAGCATTGACAGTGAACCAGAATTAGAAATAAAACCTTTCTTTCACAGAGTAGAATTTCAGCACAGATTTCTCCCCAGAAAAGTTGACATAACCATTTAGACTAGCGGAAAACTTTGTGATATGAAATTCAGAAAATACTCAAGGTTTTATCCACTGTTTTTGTTTTCAACCGCATCAGTGGTGAGGTCAGTGAATGTGGAAGAATGAGAAGTGGTGACAGCAAAAGAGCGGAAGAAACGGGTCAGGAATTCCTTCACCACTCGACCAGAGTGGGTAGGAAGAGGTGGAGGAGAAAAAACAATGCAGAAACAAATAAGAGGGCAGAGGGAGCAGAGAAGCAGAGAATGAGATAGTTTAGCGCGAGAGGTTCATTTCCATTCGAGCGTTGCATTTTTCTCATCTGCTGTGTGCATCAGAGTGGTCTCACTGTTTGTAGCACTGAGATGAGATTCAGCTACGGACAGAGTGAATTATTAATGTAAAGATCTCTTTCTCCACCGAATCCAATAAGTTTCCCATGATTTGACTGTCAAAAAGATTGGTTGCCGGGGTAAGGAGAACCCCTTGATCACGTGGCGCTTTGAGTTCTCTTCCTTGGGTAATTGACTCGTGCACAGTATTGACTTTCTGGTCATGGTGATTAAGGGAGTCCAGGGAGCTGGAGCCCGGTGTCTGGCTCCTCGGGGCGGGTCACTAGACCTCACAGCAAGAGTTCCCATGATGACCTTTGTGCAGAGCACAGCGCCGTGGTTAACCCCCAGCTCAGTGATCTTGAAATGCTGATCGCTGTATTGATGTGGAACACTGGATGCTGAGACTTACTGAAGGGCTGACTGGACTGCCCTTTTCTTCTCCTCCTCTCTTGTTATGTCTCTCTCTCCCACAGTCTACCTGTATCCACCATTCAGAAACACTTTACCTTTCAGGGAGTTGACTTGTTCCCACCCCCAATATTCTTTGCAACTTGACGGATTATTTTTAAGTAATACAATACTATTTACATACACCATCTATTCTCAGTCCAGTTCATTCAGTTGAGTAGGGATGGTTTTCTTCTGTAATCTTTTCCGTTGACTGTAGGCTGGCTGTGGGAAGATGGCCGTGCATGTGCAAACAGCAGGTTTCCCTCTGATCCAGGCCTTTCATCTGTCACATATCAGCTTAAAGATTGCCGGTTGGTGCAATATTGACGTTATACAATACTTTTATGGTGATATCTCCTAGTATTTAATTTAATTTAATTTCTCTAAGATAAGTAGTTTGTTTTGTTTTTGGGAACAAGTGAAGTGTGAATATGAAGGGAAAAACTTACTGTCTCAGTCGGGGACGGGTTGGACTTGAGTGTCCACCATGATGAAGAGGAGGAAGGTATTCCACTGCTAAAGTAGGCCCTACAGGTGACACACAAGGTTAAAAAGACAAGAGGTTCATGACAAACAAGTCCAAGATCGTATAGCTCACAGTGAAATATTTAAGCAACAACTGTCTGGAGTTAGTGCAGAAGGTAAGAGTATAAGACCCCAGATGGCAATGGTGACAGAACAGTATAGCATGGGGAAGACAGCTGAAGCCTATCGGCTTTGTACACTTGTGGCAGAGAAAGAAAGAGAGAAAAACTTTTGGATTAACTGTTGGCTCAGATTTAAATGAGGTAAATAGAAGATGTGCTAAATAGAGCTCGACACTAGCGTATCTAGAGGAAACAATGCTGTTGTGTTCGCATAAATTGCTAGTTTATGAGTGAAAGAGCAATGAATTTCATTAATTGCATCTGTTTCAGTGATACCCAGTTTCTATGTTATTCACATGGAACCTTTCAATTGAAATAAATAGATTTTGTGTTGTCATCTTTCTAGACATTTGATAACAAATTTGGGCAACGTGTAGATGGAGAACTCTCTCTTTAAATCTATATCTGCCCCCCTCCCTCTCTTTCTCTGTCATTCTATCTACAGTGTATGAGAAAACTCATTACATGAGTGACATGGTGACTGGTCACACCGCACAGGGAGATGATGAGGTACAGGTAAATACATTGGGGACAAATCCGGGGAAGAAAGTCAGTCGATGAGTGTAGGTAGGGAGAGACAGACTTGTGGTGGGAAATCCAGCAGGAAAGTGACCTCTGTGCATACAGGACTACAGGGGATCACCACAGGGGATGAAGCCGACAGGCTGACCTGGGCCCGGAGCCACTGTGCTGGACATTTAGGCGTTTTGATTGCACCGGTTCATGCCTTCAGAATACAGAACCACTATTGATTTTTGACAGCCATGAAGGACATGGGACTGTTTTAAAATGTATAGGTGTGAAGGTGGATGTTCCCCTGGAGTTTCACAATAATCTTTTTTCATCCATGCACGTCCTGATATTACACTAGTTACTAGGTTTCATCTTTAACCAATTTCAAAAAAGAGTAAAGGAGAGTTGTTGGGGTATGTGTGTTTTTTATCCAAATGTTGAGTAATGTTGCCTACAAAATGTTTTCAAATTAATTTTAAATGTAAAATTCTTGTAAAACGTATCTTATACATACTTGCAGATTTTGAGAACTATTTCAAGTATGAAATCATACCACGCCTGTAGTGTGCATATAGTAGTTAAGCTTCCAAGTTCATGGTTGACCTTAGAAAAGTAGTTGGATGATAATTACATGATACATTCCACTCCATGCCTCTCCTTTAAAAGATGAGTTTTCTCTTTTTTTTCATACTGACCATAATGTTGAAGGCTCAATAAAAGCTAGTGAATAGACCTTTGGATAATGTTGATATTATGGTCACCAACTTATTTCTTAGCGAACAGCTTCTATACACTACTTTGAAAAGCTCCACTGCTGTATGAAAAACCTTAAGCTAAACTATTGGGGCCTCAGTGAACTGCCAAAGTCTGCTTATGTTTACAAGTCTGGGTGATCTGTGACACTAAGCACCGAGACCTTCCTTGACATTCATTCAGTTAACACCACATCTCAAACTCTGGAAGTTCACTGCAATCCCACAGTCCTCCGCACCAAAGCCCCACTGGGAAATTAAGAGTTAGAAACCCTGTGAGCTTGAGTCGAAGCATTGCTCATTTGTTTTCCTCACCCAGATTATCCATGCCACTTTAATTAGTGCCCCACTGATCAGAAAAACTTGTGTCTGATGAAAACAAACACAAGAGTCAACCACCGTAATGCCTTTCTGTGTTTCACTTTTGTGTTCAACAAGTATGAGTCCTTGTGACCAGCGAGACATGTTATCTGTGGTCTCAGTCATCCTCTGAAGAAACATGGCACCATGTCACTCTACTGTACGCTATAGTCACTGAGGAGGCAACGCTACACACATATGCGACCTCAAATAAAATGTCCTTTAACCTCCTTGGCTTCACCCGCTGCGAGTTACAGGCACTCACTGCTGAGTAAACAAATCCTGGCTCACACAGAACACCTGAGTCACAGATATTTTTGCATTTGTTTATGTGCTTGGAAATGTTTAGAGCTCTCAGCCTGCACATTTGACTCAGGTAAAACAACCTGCCGGTCGAGACGTGTTACGTCTTCCTGACAGGCCTCGGGTTTGGTGTTTCAACCTCATCTGACCCCGTTGCATCTTATTGTCTGAAAATAGATGCTGTTACAAGGTGATGACAGCTCTTTGGACATTAACACGCAATCCACCCACACTAATGTTATTGTTGGCTTCCTGTTTTGTAATCAGAGCCACCCACTAGAAAGCCTGGACAATAGCTGAAGAGATTTCAAACTAAATTTAGAATATGAGCAACTTTTGTTACTTTAAATGGGCTTATGAAGACAACTAGGGAAACTCCAAAATTCAATTTGTGTTGCAACCATGCAGAGAGTCATCCTATAAAGACATTACTACCCAAAATAAAGTTATTTAGTTTTGAACAAACAAAAATGTTGTATATATTCTTTCTGCCCAAAGAAACAAACCAGGCGGCACTGAAACGCACCCATAGAAACAAACCAAATATAAGACCAGAATGCTGCATCATTTCCTGCGTTAATGTCACAACATATTTGTCCTGAGTGCTGTCAACCTGCATTATATCTGAACTTGAGCATCGCTCAAACTCAAGTTGGGGGTGAAGAGACTTGCAATAAATATCCTAAAATCTCAAAAAAAAGCTCTTTGTGACAGCGACAAGAAATCCTCCATCTGTTCTCAGAGCAGCTTTACTGTGCACCACCACTGGTAAAAGGGACCAAGTAGATGCATCGTGTTCACCCACATGTGTGGTGACATTGAGATCCTTTTGTACAAGCATCAACTTACATTGTACACACGTCAATGTATTTCGGTTAATGATTGCAGACAAGATGGCTGACAACATGTCTGCATGTCCGTATACATACTGTCTGGTTTCAACATATGCAGGCACATCCTCGCTGTACTCTCCGTAATGAATACTGACTGGTTTGTCCTCTGTGCACAGAGGAAGGAAACCTCATCTCAGAGCTCATCCCGGCAGGCATTAATATCATTATCAGACCCCAGAGCTCATTAAGCCAAAGCAGATGTGGCAGACAAAAGAGATATATTGTTTATACGAGGCAGCAGGTGAATTGTAGACGTGGGTGCTTTGGGGTTTTATTACAGTTGCGTTTATGACTGGTCTTTATGCCACATCTTTGTCTGTGTGCAGCACTGTGGATGATTTAGTTCGTTTTTATTCTCTGCACTCTCACAGTCGACATGGTACGACAGGCCACTGCGAGCACTGGGAGAAATCCTGCCACACTGGTGGACTAATGGGCCGTTAAAAAAAGTTTTTACTCTCCCTGTCTGTGAGTTTCAATACACCTGTTTTAGATGTTGAGCTCAGATATTCAAGTACTCTTTCTATATTTTATAGGGTAGGGTCAAGATTAATCAGTTGAAGGGTTTGCACCCAGATAGGAATGCAAGTGCAGCATCTCTGAGTTCCCTTTCTTATTATTACTGATTCAACTTTACGTCTTGTGCACTATATACAGTACCTTTTTATATACATGGCTGTCTGTCGGACACGTGAAAACTTAACAAAATACATAAAACAATCTAAATAAGGACTATCGGAGCTAATATGTGCAGTACACTGGTTCCTTGAAATCCTGGACAATGTTGGTGCATATTCCTGTGCATTGAAAGTGTTGAGCAAATCTTCTAAAGTGCTCGTTCTAAAATAGCATACGCAGCGTGTAATTTCTTTCTGATGAAAAATGTATTCTACCATAGTGTTCATTTGGAATTGAGATTAAAGATTAATTACATCATGATATCCAATGATTATGGACCTGTGAATATAATCAATCACATTGTTTACCCAGGACAATTCCCGCACTTTTTTTACTTCTTGCACTGATTGTGCAGGTGATTGGGTCTGTGTTATTATTCATGACGAAACAAGAGTATACCAGTGATCTGAGCATGTATGTGTATGAGATAAGTGACCACGGTTCATTTGAAAACCATTAGGCTTTCCTTCAGAGCCTTAACAGTTGGTGCTGCAGTTTGAAACTCCTGAAATGTTGCCCTCAGCCGATGTGGAGTCGTTCCCAGCAGTCTTAAAACATTCAAGGTCTTCCACTCTTGAAAACTGAGGAGTCAGTCGCAAAAGTGAATGATTAACTGACTGCGCTCAATTGCTCCATTATGTCCTTGTGTTCTGTCTGTATGCACCTGTCTTTGCACTTGCTGACAAACAAATTAGGTCCATCGTTACTCTCCACCCCTCTGCCTCGGAGTTGACCCTCTGCTGCTCCGCACAAGGCACAGACGTCTGGCTACATTGCCCCTTTTGGCTCCCCCTCGATGCTCTGTCAGCAGGCCCACATGTAACTGTCAGCAAGCCGCTAGCAGTGCATCCAGGCTGGGACACCAAGCCCATCAACACGTCCCTAGGGGACCTGAGGCCACCCGCGGGCGAGCCGTGCCGGGTCAGACCGAGCTAGTCGTGAGGTTGAATGGAGGTGGACCGTGTCCTCTAGAGATAGATTGATGAAGAAGCAGATGCTCTGTCCTGGTTATAGCATATGGTCTCCCCAGTTTTCCTGGAGCTTGTTGGTCACCTCTGAAAGAAACCCTCATAAAAGTAGGCTTTGTCACTGATCGCATTTGAGTGAGACTGTGTCTGTATTTCTTCTTGGCAGAGCCCGGCTGCTCAGTGGGTACTGGGACACGTGAATGGGCAGGGAACAGCTGGGTCATTCAGAACAGACTGCACCCCCATAGGACACTCTCTTCATGTACTGTCAGTTGAGATGATCAGCAGCCACAAACACACAGAGAAGACTTGGCTCTCCACAGTCTTCTTCTCCCGTTCCACTTTCACTGTCTTTATGTCTCCTGGCTACCTTTGGTTTGGATTTTGTATATTTAATAAACAGGACAAATAAGTGTAGGGAATAAATTCTGCCAGAAGCACCATAGACTGTAGTGGAGAGTAGTTTTCACATATCAAGTACAAACATGGTATGCAAGATTCCAGCTTATCGACATGTTCTAATCGCTAATCAGAGATCCCTGAGCGAGAGGGGTGAAGTTGTGGACAATGCTTCTTATATGTGTTGCTGTTAATAAGTCAGCCAGTGTGTTAATGGGATTAAACCTATCAAAGAAGAGAGACTAGCAACAAACTCCTCATGTGGTTCTTGGAAACAAAATAAGCATTTGGCTGAGATTGTCAAACTTCCACCCATTGCTGCTTTACCTCAGGTTGTGTGTGTGGTCATGCAGGTTTTTAAGATTCACATTCACACAATATGTATAATTTTCATCTTTCATCTCATTTTTTCACCCTCACCCAGTTTTCTGTTGCACCTGATCCCTCTCATATGCTCTCACAGCTGCCTCAGTGCATTGATGTATAATGCTCTGATGAATTCCCCCCGGAAAGGAAACCTATACCAGGAATACCAATTTTCCCTAGGGGTTATCTGGAGAGACCCTTACCATCTTCAGCCTCTGCTTAGCGCCCCAATGCTCCCTATATTAGGAGGCAGGATTCAACACAACAAAACCCTTGAGCAGTAATGCCTTGGATTACGACGGGTGGGTCATTTCCTCACCAGAGAAAGAAGAGGAATGGAGGACCATTAGAATAACAATGGGCTCTTGTCATCATGTATTAGCTGATCACTCAGAGCAGACTGCAAATGATTACAGTAACGATTAAGGCCATCTTGAAGGGCTTCAAGTAATTATAATAAAGCTGGATAGCGGTGTTGAGGGGGATAAATACCAAGAGAGATTTGATTCATGAGATGGCAACTTCTGTGGCGTGGAGATAATATAGAGGCTAAGTGGAGAGATTTTTGATTGAACACAGGTGGTAGTAGCACAAGCCCTTAATGACTGTGCTGCTCGCTTGCTATTTTAAACACAAATTATAAGGATTTCTAAATGTAGTATTTGTAAAGTAAATAGCCCCCAACACAGTCATTTGCAGTTGAGTGTGAAGTGGACAGGAAGAGAATCAGCATGCTCCTAGTCCTATGGCATGGTATTCTGCCAGAAAACGTCAAGACATTTTGGATAGGGAACAACTTAATACCCCAGATATGTTTTATTGTTGTCTCAATCACAAGTGAAGGTAATTTACAATGTGGGGTCGGCAAACAAATCTGCACAGCATCAGTGGTAATTAAATATACCTGACAATACAAGCTGCAAGAAGAAGCTGAACCTGACTATAGCTTTTGCTTCACCAGTGGATCCTACCCTTACCAATGCACATGGGCTTCAGATAGACAAATGAGAAGCAAGTCTCCCTTTCGTTGCAGTGTGGATGGGTTCATCCATAGCGATAGCATTGGAAGATCAGGCATTTTGAACAAGAGAGGACATCTGATAAGGTTCAATTGAGGTGGTTTGGGCATTTGAATGGGAGCCGCTCTGGTTGCCTCCCTTACTAGGTATGACATGTGTAGACCCAGAGTTTGGTGGGGAGGCTACTAAGAAGAGCTTGGAGCATCTGTGGTGGCTTTGCGCAGCCCTCTACCACCAAAGCTCGAACCCATCAGAAAATGAATTAATAGCCGTGTATACCTTTTTTAATTTAGTGGCTCTTTTATTTACATTACTTCTTCATTCCAAAGTTGTTCATGCTCTAATTGTGTATGCTAAAAAGTACACGGCATACGCTAAGCCTTTGTATCCTCATTTTCTTGTAACACTGCTGCTCCACCCCTTCCACGGAAAAAAGTAGTAGGCTTTATCCTCATTACTTGAAAGATCCATTGGATTTTTACATCCCCTCTTCTTCCTGCAGTGTCTGCTCAACTTTAACTGGAGGTCCACTGGGATTGTTAGCTGTGAATATTACATTTATGCATGCAGGTAGTGATTATGCAGGCTACTGCAGGCAAACAGTAAAGTGAGTCTGTATACGCACTTCTGTAAGTGTGTCAACAGAGTGATATGGCTGCCTGAATGCCCGCTCTGAATTTACATCTTTAAAAGACGGATTCAACAAAGGTTAGTAATGTCTCCTTGCAGCAGAAACAAGATCTGTGATGTTAGCTTTTTCATTGGCCATTTCAAGTATTCTAGAGCTTGTATTTTGGGCACATAAATCTTAATCTATGTTGTCAGAGCGGACATCTTTCGTCTGCCTCTGATCAGCAAATACTGCAGTGTAATTGCAGTTTCATCTTGAGTAATTGGGCTTTCTTAGAGCAGCGTAGTGCCATGCTGAAAATCCCAGCCCGAGCAACCAGCAGCCTCTTGTCTGACACAAGTCCGACCTAGTAATTCCAGCAGTGGCTGCATGTGCATTCTGAGGATACAGATAGTTGCTGGTGGGGGGGTTGGATTGAGGGGAGGGGGTTTATACGCAGCCACCACAGCACTTTTACTTTTCGGAAAACCTTGCGGCTTGCTTTCGTTCTCCATTTCTCCTTTTAGCTTCCCTCCTGCTCCTTGGGGAGGTTTGTTATCACCCCCTATATTTATCAAAGTTTCTCCACAGCTCCCGCCAGGCACCCCTTCTTTCTGCAACACTACCAGCTCTCCCTCTCCCTCAATGGAAAGTTCAATTTCTGTTATTGGGCCTGTTTAGGACCTGGGTACACTGCGACGTAAGGTGGGCTGAATGCATGTTTACCTGCTGCCTGGCACGATTATGAGAGCTTTGTGGAGGCGTGTGGCGACAGAATGGCCGTGAAATAAGTGTGAAAGGAGACGGAAGGCCCCTGCTTCCCTCCCACCCACACTCCTCATATACTGACAAAGGAAAGCCACTCACTGGGTCAGATGGTGCCAGACACTTTTGAGGATTGCCCCTCCTGCGCTCTTTTCATTCCTCCATGTCGCTCGTTCCTCTTTTCACTCTGTGTCTCTCTCCCTTCTATCTGCCACTTAGCCTCAGTATTTGGAGGGGGGATTGCATAAGAGCCGGGCTGCGTTTCCTCCTGGCAAGCGAGGGAGTTTAATTGAAAAGGAGATCCGGAATGAAAACTCCCATTCCTTTTCAGGCCTCTGTTCTGTGAAAGCACGGAAATGCACAGGAGGAAAGAGGATGAAATGTACAGGGGAGTCGGTGAAAGAAATAGGTCATGTTCTTAATAGAAAATGAGGGACTGAGGAAAACGAGGGATTCTGACATCCCACCTATCTGTGTCTCTGCACTATAATGATCCTGGATGACTTTTATCTTTTTCTTAGAGTAGTCCAACAAACTGATCACGTATAGCAGTATCTGTACACAGAAAGGGCCAGTCTCTGCAATAAAGTGCAGCAAAACACTTGGTCTCCAGTGTATTAATATAAAAGAGGCACTGTAGCAGTATTATTTTGCAATGAAAGAATATTGCAGGAAACCTTTGGGATTTTGGCTGAAAGTGATGTGTCTGTGTGTTGAGCTTAGCAATTGATAGATGGGTATCTGCTGGTGAAGCTGAGGTTTATGTGTGTCTGTTTGTCATGGAACAACGTAGAGTCAGAGGTAACAGGTGCTGCTATAATCTTTCAAACTTCACTAATGCTTTTTCTCTATGAGAATCCTCTTTCTGCATAATGGTTTATTATTTTCTCTTGTGCCAAAATAAGACTCTTACATGTCTCGCTGAAGTAGCTCTTTTTCCCACACTTAAATATTGGCTGTACCGGGAAGGTCCGATCTGCAGCTCTATGAATTTGAAACAAGGTCGAGCTGACAAAGGTCATGTCTGCTTTCTTAGAAACAAAACAAAGCATCTGTTTTTCCAGCTGTGTCTCCTCTGAGGATACCAACCTGTTTGTCTGGGCTTCATCTGCCTGAATCTCTCTCCCTATTGTTGAGAACCAATGTCCTGATCCTCGTACCTGTGTCAGCATACTGATGATTTTTACCAAGTGGATTGGCTGTCCACAGACGGAGGTGGGACTGGATCAGCTGATGGTTATCAGTGTTTCCTACAAAGTGAGGTTTCACAAAGGCTGCAACCGTACTGAATCTTTAACAGATTTACCCAGGAGACCTGAGTGAAGTCTGAAACGTGCGCCGCTGCCCACACAGTCAGTCTACTACCGACACAGTGCAAGCTCAAGATCCCCATAGCTGATAATTTATTTAACAGAACCGAAGGCCTTACAAGGTTAAGAGCCACAGAGTCCAAAGGCGGCTCTGCCTATTAATTGCTTTTGATCAGTAGTTGATGCATAATTAAGTGAGCTAAGCGGGCTAAAAGGCTGGCCTTGGAAAGGATTGATCAGAGACATGAGGTCACAAAGAACAGCATCTGAATTCCGCCTGGCTGAAAAATGTTTGCAGCAGTCTTAAGAGACGAGAGATGTGAAACTGGAAGGTATCTGGAAGATTTTGTATTCCTATTTATATAAAATATTTACTTAAAAATCATTCTCTCTATCTGGCAGACAATAACCTACAATCTCACATAGATCAGACCCTACTGTTGTGTTACCGTTATGCATTCACTCAACTGGACATAAGAGTCCAAAGATGGATTTATTCTGTCTTCAGAAGAGGCTTCAGGCTTGCTCTGAAGTTCAAACCGGCCCCTAGGATGTGGGGACAGAGAGTCAGTTTGGCAATGTCACACTGAACAAGAGCAAATATGCAGCTCACCACTGCAGGCCAGGCAAGATGTGTCGTTAGGGCCTGAGAATAGAAAAAATCCTTAAATTGTTTTGTTGTTGCTTTTTTTGCACAGCTCTGAGGAACATTTTAATGTTTATTGTAGTTACTTCTTGGGTCTAATGTTCAGTGTTTTATTTTTTCCTGGAGCCTGCTATGACATTAAAGGGATAGTACACCCGGAAATGAAAATTCACTCATCAACTAGCAACCACTATGTCGATTGAGGTGGGTGAGTCCACAAAACACTTCTGGAGTTTCAGGGGTAAACAGCATTGTTACTGAATCAAATTGAGGGCCATGGCTAATTTGAGAACGTTTTTATGTTGGCTACACATTAAGCTTGGTGACATGGAGAAACACATTTTCCTTAGCATTGAAACATGTTTACATTAAAGATTACTTGACAGCTGAAAATGTCGGATGTCAGTAATAGCAAAGCTGTGTCACCTGGATGATGAGTCAGACCCTGAAGGTACTTTTAACGACAGGTAATCAGCAGTTCAGCCAATAGAGTTTTTGTTATCTGTGTTATCACAGGTTATCTGACCAAATTTTGAACCATAACTCTTAACTGAGCAATCACCAGCATGTTATTGCCTAAACAACATAATAAGCCGGCATTTGCTTTGTGTAGGTAAAAAGCATTAGATCATAAATGGTGTCAATTGTCAAAGGTTGTTTAGTTGCTGCCAAAAGCTAAAAAAATATATAATATATAAAATATAAAATATGTATCTTAAGAAATTTACTCACATGCAAATTTCCATATTCTAATATACAAATATGTTATATAACATGCCCTTACTTGCATTTATAAGAATCACTCATGAAGCATCATACTCATCATGTCCTATCATTGCAAACGTAACAGATATGCAAAGGTATCACCCATTGGTTGTTGCACATAAAGCTTATACAACAAAAAAATAGTCCATGGTAGAAATCTCTGCAGGGATCCCATACACAAACATGGATAGTTGGGCAGTGTTGATTATGTCTTATTTATTTTTGGAAAAACAGGAAAGTCATTTTGTTTTTCAATTTCTCATATCAGTAATCTGTTCTGCAACGGTTTATTGAGTCAACCTGACACTACACAATAATTTTACCTTGTGTTACTTCATAGCTCCGCAGCAGCGAAGAGGCTCCCTTACAAATTCCCCCTCTGAATGAGGCCATTAACTCGCTCACCACCGTGCCTCGGTAACACTGTGTCTGTCAGAGTGCAGTCTTGCAAACGCATTCTTGTTGGGCACAAACACTCCACTGAGGAGTGTTAACTTGTATTGTACAGGGGAGAGTGTAAATTATTGTGAAAACAGCTCCTCTGTGTGCAGCTCTTATCTTGTGTGATGAGCTTAAAGCAGCAGAGGTCAACAGTGCAGGGAGTAGTGCTGTTATAGAATTATTCAACTCATCTGACACATTGATATTCTTCTCCAAACACTATAAGTGTGTTCAGGCCAAATCTCTGCCTCGAGTGTGGCAGCTCTCCTTCACAGCTGATTTGTATTCATAGAGTTCCCACTGCGTGGCTCTAATCTGACCTTACATTTTCATATTTGAAACAACTGATTGTCCCTGTTGTAGGGAGACAGCCTGCGGATCCCTTGGCTTGATAAACGTAGTTAGGATGGTGCTCCTACATGTAACAATGATATTAATAATGAATAAGCACTGCAGATGTTTGAGGTAAAGCACCCTGGTGGTGTGTGCTTTCTCATGGTAATTATTTTCTGCACTGCATTGTGTTTACATGCGGCTGAACAATGACGGGACTAATTTATTCCAGCAATAATTTCATAGAAACTGAGCAGCCAGTAAACAACAGGCCTCAGTCGCCTCGAAACTTCTGCCTGGGTGAAAGTGAACTTGTTAGAGTAGGATTTTCTTTTTCATTTAAATAAACCAATGTCATCGACTGCTTCAGCACAGATGGAAATAATTCAGCATTTGTATTTTAGGACGGGAGACATTTGAGACGCATTGGTGGGCCATGTCTGTGTGGCACTGAATCATCTGCTAATGATGAATTGAAACCTTTCATTTCCAAATAGAAAAACAATTTCAGACAATTTGGATTTGATCTGGATTTCTCTGGACCTGTCTTAACTGAGAGGTCCAGAGAAATCTTTATCAACCTATGGAAATGCAGGAACAAGAGCACCTCCCTTCATAACACAGTGTTGCTTTGCACAGTGTTGCTTGGCACAGAGCACGGCTGCACTATCTTACATTCTTTACTAGGTTGGCATTGCTCAAGTAGTTAAAAATCAACAGGTAGAAAACAGGACAGTGTCAGTTCTGCTTGGCTGGTTAGTTAAACAGTCCTATAGAGTCCAGACTTAGATTTCAACATGAACACATGATGTCAGAATTTTGAACATTGGGGAAAACTTCCTTAATTTTCAGCCTCTCAGATCTTCCCTGTGTCAGTGACAGTCTACAGGGATAACAATTAAGATCAATCAATAGACATTTTTTTAATTTCTCGATTTTCCACAGAAGTTGGTTGAAGCAAGCTTCTAATTTCTTGTCAGTCCCTGTGGATTTTCCTGTCAGAATTAACAAAGGTAATTATCAGATTGCATCAGATCCAATTGAGTGAGTTGGCTGAACAGAGTGTCTACAGCTGGCGACAACTATGTAAAAGCCATGATATATTACATTTGTCAAATTGCTGTTTATCATGCTCTGCTTAAAACCAGTGAGAGCTTCAAAAATCAGTCTTTAAACTTGCAAAAAATAATAATTTGACGTTTATGTGATAATTATCAATACTGAATGATATGATGATATATAAAGTCATACCATATCACCCTTTTTTTGAAAGGTTATTAAAACCATCCATTAGTGTTTTCCCTACTACCCATGCACTCTCCTTCAACATGGGGAGAAATCCAGAGCTCGACAGGTCTGTTGTACCTGGTCACGGTTACTACAGTAACTAAGTATCTCTCCTTATTGCACACAGTGTATTTCTTCAGACGCACATCCCAGGTGCAGTGTGACGTTGAGCAACACCCTCCACTTAAACCAGCTCGCAGCGGGGACACGCCCTCCTGTTGCTGCTAAGAGCCCGACCACCCTCCTTTCAATTACCCGCCACTCTCTTCCCCTCTCTTGTCCACCTCCTGCCAGCACCATCGCTGCTACACTCGTACTGCAATTAAACCAACTGACAGACCCTGAAGCCCCGACAGAAACACACCTATTGAGTCAAGACACATTTAATTAAAACGTCCTAAATTTTATGACTCATGAAAATATTTTATAGCACTGATACTACGGACAATAGAAGGCTAAATGGGAAAAAACGCTGAAATGAGATTTTTCGGCTCTTTTGAACTTGAATATGTGTGCGGCTGGATGATTGGCTGGGACATCTAATGGTATCACAAAGAATTAAGGGCATTAGCATCATCTCAGTGAGAGCACAACGTAACTGAGACATGGCACCCGGTCAGTAATCTGATGGTAAGCTGTGTTTAAATGGCAGGAAAATGAGGAATAGGGCAAGGCTCACTTACTGCTGATTATGTTACTCTGAAAACTGTTCAGATCCCTAGATAGATGCGACGTGGATGAAACCCAATTCCTGTTCCCCCCATTAAGAGGGCTGTTGAGAAAAAAATGTAAATGTTTAATTTTGCTCGACGCTCCATGAGAAGCAGCACGACGCAGGTGCAAAGTCGACTAACGAACTCATACATTTCCTCAGAGCCTGTTTGCATATTTGCACCATTAGAGCAGACGTATTCTGTACATTTTTTCCTTTTTTTTGTGAGAAACATAACGCTAATGAAGTGACTACATTTGCGTCATGAGAGTCGGGATTACCAGTGTACCCTTATGACATGTCTCATTAAGCCATGATGTTTATTAGCAGTGCAGTGGGGGGTGAGAGGCAGGGCCAGTTGGCGAGCAACATGCTGCTGTTTGGCTCACGATCGAGCCTCCATCACTGTGACAAGGATGACAGGAAAACTGAGACCAGCTGCCCAAGACCATTACTGCAATTAACAGTGCTGGGAGTTCACAGGGGCACGCACACACAAGCACACACACACGCACGCTCATTTTCTGACACTTTTGCCCGTCTGGCTTTTGTTGTAATGGACAAACTGGCTTGGCTTTTAAAAGTGGCCAATTAAGCCAAATTGAAAGAAGGAGGGAAATCGGCGTGTTCCTTAATGAATGTCAGGAGACAAGTAATTATGACTTGTCTGGATAATATGACTCCGGCATGAAAATGAGCTCATCCGGACCGACGCATTAGTGATAATAGCAATTTATGTGATGGGGGTGTACTGGTCTTTAACGTGTACCAATCTGTTGAGCCTGACTCCTGAATGAAGATTAGCTGATTTATTATCTTCTCTTCTACAGCAGAGGACTCTCCGGCAGACAGGAGGTCACAGGTTTGACCGCTGCAAACATTACCAATCGCCAAGTCTAATTTTGTCTAATGCATTTGTATGTATTAGAAAATACAAACTGTGCCTTGTCTCTGTTTCCACATTCTAAAAATGTTTCCATAAGTAATATAAAAAATAAGCGGTGTTGTAAATAAATAGCTGCAGATATTTTTACTTATCCGTGTTATAAGTGCAGCGATCAGGCATTATAACAAACGTCTCAAAGATATCAGCCCAATTAATCTTCTCAGCAATTAAACAGTCCATCGCTGCACTCACACAATGTGATAATATATAACTGTTAATTATTCATTTCATGCTGTGCACTCAGAGCATCAAGTGGATTCACCACAGTGTAACTTCAATTGATATTTTTTATTTAAAAGACAATATTGATTCTGCTTTTGAGTTGTTCGAATTATTACAATTTTTTTCTATCTCCTCCTTTCCTACCACCATCTTCATGAATTTCTGTTCTCTAATCTTACAAATGTGAGAACTGATTTGCATTTAGAAGCAGTTTTGCTTCAGATTTTGAATGACAGTTTTTTACAACAGTAGTATGAAGTGACCACAATCTCATACCCTGATAGAGGTCACTTCCTATCCAGTTGATGATACATATTGTTACTGGTTAGTCTACAGTGGGTGCATGTCGTTGTCGATGTACCAGCAGCTGTCACCTCCATTCTTTAAGAAATTAAAATGTCGTCCAAATGACCAAAACTTTACTGTAAAGATCAGTTAAATAAACACTAGGTCGTAATATAAAACAATAGACAGTTTTTCCATCTGCATCACATGATTTATGTCATTTATATGTAGCCTAGATTTCACCATGGTGTTGCAGTTGATGCAAATGCCTTTCAAGGCTGCTTGTGGCATCAACGAGTGAATTAGAGCTGTTCCAATACTTTCTTCATTGCTCTCTCTCTCTCTCTCTCTCTCTCTCTCTCTCTCTCTCTCTCTCTCTCTCTCTCTCTCTCTCTCTCCTGTTTTCTTATTATGTCTCTCTCCTGGCAGACTTTAGAACATGCTGAAATTGCTGCTGGCCTATTTTCAACTCCCTGTATCCTCCCTGAAGTTAGCAGAAGTGGGCTTTTCCACTGTGTTCTTTAGCTTTACCTTATATCTCGTCTTTCCAAACTCCTCAACATGACGCGAGTGAAGTAGATTTCTTTTCAATGCTGTTTTATCAAAGGACTCCAGCTGGGAAGTATTTTCTCGCTGTCCTTTGTCTTTCTTTTTTCTCTGTATTATATCAGAAATTGGAGAAATATGGATATTTGATGGGTACGGACATTCAGCAGTAAATGTTATGTTATGTCCAGGTCCCTCCCTACTGCACATTACTTTTGTTTTGCGGATCAGTGGAATTTGGAGATGACTGTCGTTCCACTTAGCTAGAAGTCATCTCTGTCCTCCTGCCAGCCATCAGCGTTGTAAACACTGCAGCGCTCCTCGCCAAAGTACTTCCACAGATGGCTCAATGAAGCGCTCTGCCTTGTTCTCCTGTTTATTCAGCACTGCTCATCCCCATAATGAAATAGCTTTATTACAGCAATTTGCACTCATTCAGCATTCTGGGAGAGCGTGCAGATGCTCAAGTTGCACCGGTAAGCGTATAGGAAATTAGCTCGTCCCACTCCTCAACCACCCAGCAGTCATTTAGATAACATGGAAACCTTACAAAATGTGTTTGTCAAATTACGTATTTAGGCAACCGGTGTGGCTCATCCTCTCCGTCCTCACAGACACACACCCAGATACACACATGTACACTTATACACTTGTGCACTGGAGCTGAAAGAAAAAGCACTGACACAAGCACTGAAGATGTTTGGTATGTGGCAATACACTTTGGTTTCTTCTGGTCCCTGTAAATTACCACTTGCCAATTTAACAGATGCATTAAACATCTGTGTTTTTAAAGTCAAGTACTCCAGTACCACTCTTTCTATAGAAATACTTAGAGTTCAAAAGACTTTCTCCTTAGCATTACATCGGTGTGAACATGGCCGATGTGGTGAGTATTCAGACCATAGTGATTCCTTATCTGCCTACCCTCTCCATGAGTGCAACACTTTCACAGGACTACTATGGAAGACAGTGTATTAGTCCCTGCCTTTACAGAAATGACTTGGCCCTAAGATAGCAGCCATTTCTAGCCTAATCAAGTTTACAGCAAAACAATAAAAAAATGCAAAGTACCAACAAGGATAACTGTACAAACCTTTATGTGTATGAAAGAGAGACACCTACTGAATGAGACACATTTGACATGCATGTAGTGTGTTTGTGTTTTAACAATTCTAGGATAAAGAGGTAAGGCGGCCTGTAGTACATCTAAACATCTATCAACATTTTAAGAAATCGCAGATAATCTACACAAGACAAAGCCCATTAGAAGGTTGTAGATGGTTTACTCTGTTGGACTGTCTAACTAGTATTAGAGAGCCATTGCAAAGTACCATTATTAGTTAACATCTTTGTTTGCCCATCAGGGAATATTGTACGTGTAAGACCAGATGACTCAAGGGAGTACCCCAGCTCGTATTACCATAAATCATTTGTTTCAAGTGACCATATATCACAGTGAGCTTAATTAAGATATTGGCTCAGCTTTGTTATCTTCAGCCATACAGCCTGGCTGAGAACCATAAACCATAATCCAAATAATTCCCCTCACAGCCTCAGTAACGATCTCCTAACCTGGTCTCACCACTCTTCTCTTGATATATCCTCCTGTGAACTCATTCTTAGTCATTTCACTGCACTTCAAAGAGCTGTGAGCTTTTGTCGCAGTACACTGTTGTCAAAGGTAATACAATAGAAGAATACTGTGAGGTACGATCTTAGACGCACAACAGAGTGAGTCATTTTCTGAATCTCTCTCTGCCAACTCTCACTCTGTTGCTCCATTCATCTCCTGTCACCTGCCGTCTTCTCAACACTGTTCTGAGCTTTGTGTGGAGAAGTTTTGTTCAGTGTCCTTTTATTTTTATATTTATCAAATACTCTCTTGGTACATTTTACACTTTTGGTCTTCTGAAATGGTGCTGCCTTATTTTTAGCACACACAGACACAACATCATGGGAAGTATTTGCATATTTATGTTTTTTTTTGTTAACCAGCATCATGCTCTTGTTACTGATTCTGGCATCCAAACAGTGGCTTGGAATATTCCCAACCTTAGTATTCAGTCTCTGCCCTGATGCTGCTCTCACCCTGGAAAGGAATTTTCACATTTCTTAAAGGTCATCCAGACTCTGCTCATGTAAAAGATAAATCCTTGCTTGTCTCCGCTTCCTGATTCTATAAACAACCAGGAAATTGAAAGTAATAATTCCTGACAGGATGGCAAACCGGTCTGAAATGGATTTTTTTCATGACATTTCAGTATCCTTTGTTATCCTTCTATCTTACGTCTGCAATAATAATTTATCTTCGCCCATGTGGGTGGTGCAGACTTGTGTGACTATCTGTATTTAAATATTATCCATTCATTCTCAAGTGAGCTCTGTTCCTCGTCAAAATAAGCAAAGCACGGGCTGTTTTACAACATCTGAGGATCTGGATGCTCTTTGATCCTAAGGAGTGTAATGAAGAGCCCGTCTTTGTTAACTGTTCACTGTTGTGGGCACTGCAGGGCCAACGGGTAGAATCTAAAGTTTATTGGAAAAGAGAAAGCGTTTGAGGAGTCTTAGCATTCAGCACAGTTACCACATACATTTTCCCACCAGTATTTCTGTTCAGCCTCTCTGCCACACCAATGCAAAATCTCCCACCTGATGTTTTAATATCCTGCAATCTGCTTGCAAAGACCTACTTTTGCTCTCCATGGCTTTCACGCATCCTAAAAAGGCCCCAGGTCAGTTTGAGGCCGATAAGAGATGACATGCTACACAAGAATGAGAGTGACAATGATATCAATGAAAAAGCTAGGAAACAAATGATCACAAAATCACTGCTGATGCTGGCCGTGTGACGTACAGGCCACCAGCGCAGTCATTATTACGTTTTTCTTCTCCTACTAGCCATTTTGATCAGTACTCTGCAGACTGTGAAATAAGCAATAAATAAGAGAATGACTGCATGTTGGAAAGACAGACTCATGAGATGGCTTTGTGATGGCCCGAAAGCGCCAGAGATGCACAGATTTTAACCTGAAACTTCTTTATTCAGCATTTTCACCTATTTTAATGACCTGGTCTGTTCATTTTTGAGACCTCTGCAGATAATTTGGCTCCTGATAAAAAAACTACCTAAACTCTGATGCCAAAGATGAAAGTCTTTTGAAAGATCGACTAAGAAGGAATCCTGACCTAAAAATAAAAAAGGTTAAGAGTCATTAAACAATGAAGGGAGTAACTGCAGTGCTTGTGACCATTAAACATGATAGAAGACTAGTGCATGCTGTTGAGTAGTAGCAGCAGCAGCTGCTATTATCTCCCAGCTGGACATTGTATGAACCAGTGGAAAACCCTGTCACAGTATGACCTATTACACTTCAGCTATGACGTTTGATACAGATGAAGGTGTCTAATAACAGTTCGTTTTTGGACTATTTTACTTTACTTGTTCACTAACTTCTTAAAGTTAATCTTGGAAAATAACAGCTATTAAGGTGTAAAATACATTATGTCTGTAGCAGATGGATTGTGGAAAACATTATCTGTAAAAAAAAAAAGTTTTTCGTACTGTTGCCTCAAGTAAAAGGAAAAAAATGTGTTTCAATGCTCGGATTAAATGGTTCCAACTTTAGCTCCCTGATGGAGAGTTGTCTTGCAATTTGTTTGCCCTCAGAGGAACTTGGACTCCATTTTTGCTGGCTCCATATGTTTAGCATTTGGGGTCCAACATGAAGGCTTGTGGATGGGCCTTGGGCCTTTCGCATTGTGGCAGATGGTGGATTATCCAAACAAGCGGACAAATAACCTCGGATTTCCCTCTGTGCCTGGGCACCATTCAGCGCAACAGAGGGCCCAGCAGCCAGACCTGCCAACAGGGGGTTAGCTGGGACCACGGGCCGTCTCACTTCCTGGCATCTTCATTTTCCCCCCATTACCTTCTTTCCCATTTTTCACTTTCGGCATTTACTCAATCCTTTTCCTCCTTGGCGAAGTCTCAGTCAGCACAAACAGATCTAGGAGTACTTTCTCTACCACATGATGCTTTGTCTTTCTGCTTTAGAGTGAGGTTGTTCACGGCCTTGAATTGTGGATGATTTGACCTGAACTGTGCAGATGGACTTATTTTGATTGATCCCATCTCCCCTGTCCTTCCAACTGAAGGAGAATGGAGCAATTATATGATAAGAAAGCCAACACATGGCCCTTGTTCAACCAGTATCTATTGTAGGGAAAACAATAAAAACAAGCTAGACGTGTCATTAGTTCTGCTGGGCTCCATTTTTTAGAAGAGACACACACAAGGCTAATCTTGTTTAGCCCGTAATAGTTCTAGGAAGCCATGTGTCACCTTCCAGAAAATGTTCAGGACACTTAATCTACCGTTGTCATACAATGGACCTTGATGGTGATAAATTACGCTTTTAGGACGTGAGTCTTAAGTCTTAATAGTGATCAAACGGCTCTTTCCTAATTGAATTGAGCTGCAGACATTACACGCTCCATGTAAGTGTATCAGCACTGACGATTTTCTGTGCTCTTCTCAAACAGACCCCGAATGGTTGATGACTGTTATTAATGAAGCCTGCTAATGCAAGCAGACAGCCATTCAGATGTAGCCATTTCAAGGGAACAAAACCGTACCAGTGGAATAATCCCCCTCATCCACAACAACCGCATTATCTATTTCGTCCGTTCATGTTTTTATTCATGAGTTCTTGGGAGTCGTCAATATTTTTCTGCCGCATCTGCTCCTCCACTTCTCACGTCCTATCAGGACTCACTCCTGAGCTGAGCACCCGGTTTCGCCGGCTGCCAGCGGAAAGGTCAGCCATCGTTTAGCCGGCGGAAAACGTGTTTGCTGGTGCCACATCCTCCGCTGTTTGTCTAAAAGAATTTACACAACAGCAGCGGAAAATGTCAGCACATAGGCAGGATTATCACAAGACACTCCTGACATTAATCTCCTCTACCTTGCTTATGAGTTAGAGGAATTAACAGAGAGCAGCCTCTGAACAAACAGTAAGCGCAGTAAGAGATGAATCATGCTGTTTTTTCTTTTGAAATGATCAGTGTGTATAGCCGTCAGAGAAACTTCCTATTTTCCTTGGCTCATGTGTGTAAGAAAGAGTGACAAGCTCTGGAGAATCTGAGCCAGAAGACAGTGGCCCCTCCTGTTCCTGACAGGATCCTGGTAGCTTCCTATGTCTCAGCAGGAAGTGCAAGAAGTCAAAGTTTTCAGTCTTTAATCTCCACACCCACAGGACTAGAGCCTCTGCCTTCTCCATATGTTTACTAGGGCGTCTTGTATGCTCCTTGAAAAAGTCTGCCTTCATGTTTGTCAGCTTGTGTCTCTGTCTGTCTCGAATTTCACACACACACGTAGACATATAGCTGAGTAAACTCACAGTATAGACGCCAAAGGCTTTGGAGAAATCAAAAGTCTTTTCCACTCTACCGGGGATGGCCCACATACCCCCGCCCTCTCCCTTTTCTTCATCTGCCTCATTTCCAGTCAGTCCTTAAGAGACTCCTTCTCAGCTTTAAGTATGTTTTATTCATTGGAGAAAACAGAGAACCAGAGTTAGAATTACACTTGTCAGAGGTTAACAGCACAACTGCGCATAGCAGAGAGATTATGACTGTTCGACATTCAGCCACCTCACCAGTGAGGAATCCTGTGTGCGTGTGTATGTGCATGCGTGGTGTGTTTGTGTGAGCACACACTCCCTGAAGAGAGCGGTTGAGCAGCAGTCTGGGAGGGAGGCAGCAGGTGCAAGAATGTGTTAGCAGCTCTGAGCGGGATGGGTTTTGTCAGCCCACTCTTGGCCAACTTTAAGGAGGAGGCTGAGGGTGTATCATTGCGTTGGTGTTACGTACTTGCTGTCCGCAAGTGTAGGGAGGGTTGGCAGCCCCTGGTAGTCTCCTTGTGTCACATGCTGTTTGTGCCAGTTAATCTGTGCCCTCTGACGTGCTCTTGTAACTACAGGCCTCGTATTTGTGTATCCCGTCTGACCTTTCTATAGCATAGACTAGTATAAGTGTAGTCGCCCACACAGCTGGAGGAGGAGAGGAATCCAGAAGCCTTCCATTTGCTTCTCCTCTCACCGACCAAATACCAGGCTAACAGCAGATACGCAGCCTCATGAGCCCCTGACCTGGTATTTTAGAGCTCAGTAATGTATGGTTTTCCTCTACAAGGTGGAGTTTTTAGTACATGTGTATCTCTTTGTGGGTGCGCGTACGCGTGCGTGTGTGAATGATTATAGTAGAAAATGCGCGGTGTGCTGTTTCCTCTGAATAGGGTGACGTATATGAGTGAGATGTCTTATATCAACAGTGGCATTCCTTCATGAAACATGCTCGGCAGCTGCTCAGAACCGTGCGATAACACACGCCCTGCCCTCGTGACAGAATGAGCTTCATTACGCTCAACGGTCGGGCTCTTTGTGCGTTGCTTGCATTCGGATTTTGAGAAAGAAGGTTTTGGCAAAGGAAGGGAGCATTCCTGCTGAAGTTGAAGGAGGCAGCCAAACCAGAGTGAGGATGAATGCACCCCTGAGGGAACGAGTGGTTGCAGTGGGGGAATGAAACTTAGTTGGGTACATCGCTACAGTATGTTCACCGCCTGCAATGGCTCCCTACTCTACCTTTATCATTATACAAATAACGTGCCAGTTTTTCTTATTCATTTTTAAAGTTATGAAAGATTTCCAAACCCATGCATTTTTATCACTTTGCAATTGAATGGCCAAGACTTAAGGACCCAAGCACTCTTCCTGACATGTATCGGTCACATTAAATTCTCCTGCTAAGTGGCGTGATCCATAACTTGGCACTCTAATCAACCCTCGGCTGTTTCCACAATGACTGCAGCAAGCTATTGGATCCGGGAAGAGGATGAAGCAAAGATTACTCATTCAGCATCATGCTTTTTTATTGGCTTGAGTGTTTTTATAGGATTGCCTTAGACTTTTAACTGCTGGGTGCAAAGATACTCCATGGAACAGGGTCATGCAACTTCCAAGCCCGATTCCAGTAAGATGTTAACAACTATCCAGCATTAGTGACACGACCTTTTCCAAAACACTGCACTGGCAGAGATCTTTCTCGAAAGCCGTAGTTTCATAAGTGGTCTTTTTTGTGGGACTCAGGCTATAAAAGTCAGTGGTGTGCTGATGGTTGTTTGGCTGAGTTTCCCACTACCCAGCTATAGTGGTGCTGCTGTAGCTGCCTGCAAGGATGGTTGAGAAGCCCACGTGGCACGCTGCAGCCACATGTCTGGGGCCCAGCCAAAAGAGAGGCGTCATAAAACTCAGGCATGGGGCCTGGCACTGCAGAAACTGACACAGTGTTATTATTGTGTAATCCTTTTTCAGCTGTGAGCACTAATGAGGCAGAGATTTTCGTCTTATACCAATTCTGACTTTTTGACACAGTTAGATGCCCTTTTACCTTTTTAATATGTTATTTTTAACATTATTATAAGCATATGATGAGATTGAGTTATGATATATGGTGTAAGACAGATGAGCTTTATTATTCTCACACGTTTTATGAAAATAAAAGCTAGTTAATGATTAACAAACTGTTAAACAACAGGACTACTTTCTTACCTCTGCCAAGGAGGTCTCTTTTTTTTTTGTTTGTAAGTTGGCTTGTTAGCAGGATTACACAAAAAATGACTCCATCGATTTCCATTAAATTTAGTGGAGGGTTGGGGGTTGACCTAAGGAAAAAAGGATTCAATTTTGATGCAGATCTGGATCAAGGGGGCACTTTCTTTAACATTGCTAGTTGCTTTTCAGCAATTTTTTTTTTTCTTAAAGGATAATTCATCGATCTTAATGAAAAAATCAGGGACTGATATTTATGAGTGTGTGCAATTTGGTGCTGAGCCAAATACAAATCCTGATCTGATGAATTTAAATGTCGCTTCATAGTTGGGCTCTCAAAGTGCCCTTGCAGTAATATTATTTTATACAAAACTAAACATGTAATGTCTGAAAACGAACTAGTGTTAGAAAAAAGAAAAGTCATGATCAAACTGCTACTGCAGATCTATCTTATTGGCACAAAAAATCACGGTCATCAAAATTCAATATGCCAAAGCCAGGACTTCCTTTATAGGTTTGTATTTGGCTAGCAGTACTTAAACCTGAGGTCACTTGATAAGGCAAAAATCTTTAACACTAATTCCCACGCACCACCAATCAGCAATCTCTAAACCAGTCCCCATTCTGCTGTCTATGAACAGCTGTAATGTATATAATGCTCCGTAAGAATGGCAGTATACTGCAGGGGCTGTTAAAGGATTTGCTCATTAGCCAGTGAAGGAACTAGCTTAGTCAAGGTATACGTTGCAGCTTGTTTTTGTACGGGTAATCAGTTTTGTTGAGCTCATTTTCTGCAGTGCACCCTCAGGGTAGATTTGCATTAATTGTTGAGTCGTCTGGAGTTTTTGTTGTATGTTTTACTCGTTAAGGAAAATGAGCTCACCTTTATGGGACTGTTCTTTGTCGAGTGTGAATAAAAAGGGTTGTAGATATGAATTAGAAATTCAGTTTGGAAAGAGGCTGATCTGATGATGTACTCACATTGCCAGAGGGATTTGTGTTTGCTTTATTTTCTTTGTCTATGTTTTATGTCACCATAAGAACATATCACTGTTGAGTAGTTTACTAGTAAATCAGCCTCGGGTGGCCAAACAGCATAAATTCACAACAGCAGTGAAATGTTTTCCTTATCTTTTCAGCCAAAGTGACATCGCCTCTGTTTTTGTGTCTGTTTTTGTCATGTTTACTCCTCGGGGGCAGGTGCTCTGCAGTATTGATCTGTAAGCTCTCATGAATTTTAAAACCATTTGATTAACAGCGGGCCATGAAAAAGCTAATGAAATTTCAGAAACGCATCCCTAGTAAAAAATTATGCATCATCACATGCAGTGTTGTCAAATATTGACTTAAATGCCGGCAAGGGATCTAGAATTTAGATTTTGATCCTGTGTGACAAATGGCTCATTAGAGTAAATGAAGGTCAATGCTATAACACATAGTTATAAATGAATACATCTCAACAGAAAAGGTTGGATAAAAACAAAATTGATCCATCAAAATGAGATAGATCAATCAGCACAGGCAGGATTTAATAATAATAGCAGGCTAAATGTTTGGATCCATTTGATTGTAGTTGTGTTAGTTTTCTCACACTTGCAGCACACTACTGCTTTTGAGAGATGCCAACATTTTTTCATTTTCTGCCATGTCTTCACAACAACAATGGCACTGGAAAAAGTATCATGCAAATGACCATCTGCTCTCTGTATTCATTCTTCCAGTCTGTACTGTAAATAGACAGGTCTACACTATGATGCACCTGCGTGGAGCTCAGTTAGCATATTGGCGCCAACTGGTTGGCATGTGGGTGAATAGATGAAAAGGAGGAGATGCTGCCGTAGGACGTATGAGAACGTTTTCATTTGACTGTTTCTCTAACATCAAGTTTATGCATGTTTGCTTGCATCTATCTATCTGGTGTTTTAATGGCAGTTACATAAATGTCTGCTTACCTCAATCTTGTTTGTAAAGTTGTCGAACTGTTATCGTATTTCATCTGCTTACTCTGCACTGGTCCAAACACCCCTGTCAGAGTCAATCAGGTCGAACGGGGATGAGATGTCTGACTGGACTCCAGAAGCTTCTCTGCAGGCTCTCTTTTGTCTGATCTAATGGAAGCTGAAGAGGACGCACACACACACACACACACACACACACACACACACACACACACACACACACACACATACTGGCACTGCAGACTTTCCTGTGCCACTCATTAGGTACAATACGGAGACACGGACCCCAGTGGACAGACATTGTTTAGACAGCAGTCAAGGGGTGAAGCTTATCATATTCATTATTATGCACAAGCCTTTCATGTTTCTCTCGGTCTTTCGCCAAGTGCATGTGTGAATAAAATCTGGAGTAAACAACAATGCAGCCTCCAGCTGTAGCCAGATACTTACATGCTGAGGTTTTAATTAGTCTGTGTCTAATTGTTGTATCTCATATCTGATAGTTGGGCTGGATGCACTGGGCGTCAGAGTTGGAGCCATTTGTCTAGCTGCATTTTCTGTACTTTTTATAGAAGTGCAAGCTCAATAATCTTCTGCTGTGCTATGGCCAACAGGAAGAAAATGATTCAGCAGTTATAAATTGTTGCTGTCTCAAAATCTTTTTATATATCAATTTTGGTAAGACAGATTTTCTTCACTATAATAATATACCTTATAAAAAAATCAAGTCTTAAGAAATTCTATCTTTATGTGAGCCAAGGACAGGAGTTGCCGTCTATAATTTAAAATGGTTAACACCATATTATGACGTCTATCAATTTGGTGGACAGATTTTACATTATAATCACAGCTTGTTCGTGCACATCGCTCTCATGCACAACAGGGTGACGGGTAAACAGTCTTAAGATTGAAAGAGAGGTTCTCTAGCCTGCGACAGAACTGCATTGATGCCACTGCTACTTTATGGATGTGTGAGCACTCTGCAAATACTGTACACAGCTATACAATGCAGCATTGGAGAAAACATCTACTTGTTAGTGTAAAACATGTTTTTTGATTGTTATGAGACTGTGGTGAGACAAATTAGAAAATGGTTGTGAAAATTAATAGGAAATAATTATTCAAATATAGTTTATCTATACTTTTGCTACTCCTAGAAGTCTCTGTATTCCCTGTCCTAACTTCTTTGTAAAACATCCAGCCTTGACCTCTACTCTCTTTTGAAAGGCTGTTAGTGTTTCTCATTGTTTAATCTGTTGGAGTTCAAGTTGTGTTTTTATTCGCTGTGATGTGGGATTAGATCAAACACAGTCATGTAAACACTGTTAGCAGCTTACGTGATAATCCACCCTCACTGTATTTACCCTCTCAACGTACAGTCATGTGGGGAGCGCTTATTCATCTGAAGGTCAAAACGGCACGCACGTAGAGAGAGCTGAGGTCACCTTTGTGTAACTATTTGCATTGCTGGAGCTGTTTAAATGCACGTTTCCCTGAGGACGTGCACGTCTTCTGGACTGGAAGGATTGGTAAACAGGTCACAAGGCTGCCCCAGCAGAAGTAGCCATCTCGGATAAAGGGAACAAATCAATACCAAGCGTTCCAGCGTCTCCCTATCTGTCTCCCTTTCAGCCTGAAGACCCAACCTTTTTATTTTTGTCATAATGAGTTATTCACTGTTTCAAGTAATAGCAGTATTTTTTTTTCCTAATTTGCTTCCTCATTTATCTTCCTTTCAT
This sequence comes from Platichthys flesus, assembly GCF_949316205.1. Classification (NCBI taxonomy): domain Eukaryota; kingdom Metazoa; phylum Chordata; class Actinopteri; order Pleuronectiformes; family Pleuronectidae; genus Platichthys; species Platichthys flesus. The sequence goes on along the minus strand of NC_084945.1, from coordinate 20,444,791 downwards.
GCTTAAAAAGCCTTTATGAGCCATAACTTTGAAGTTTAGGAATAATAAGAGTGGAACTTTAAGTGCTCATGGGGTGTATTTGTAAAAGCTGCTACAGTTTGAACTTGCTGTTACATTACGAAGAATAAAACTGGGGTTATACAAAGTGCAGGTTGTGCAATATTGCAACAAGACAAGATGTGCGGCTGTCCTCTGGTTGTAACCCAGTTTGTGAATAAAATATGTCAGCGTTTCAGCGCGCATCGGTCTCTGCTAATGAGAGCATGCCCAAGGAGAGTACACTGACTGTGGGCTCCGCTCAGCGTGGAGGTGATAGAACTTAATTTCCTCGGATTTCTCAGCGGCGGCTCGTGTCTGAATTGTTGTGCTGCATGGAGAGATTATCGGATTATCACACAATATGGAAAAATGTTGAAGAGAGGAAAAAAAGCAGGAAGACTTTAAAAGGATGAGATTCTCTCCACCTGCAGGAAGGGTAACTGTTTAAGTGTGTGTGCTGGCTTTGTTTGAAAAAGCTTTCCTAACAAGACACCAAGACACTGCTTGCTCAGGCATTTTAACTGAGGACATTTAAATGACTGCAGTTGCTGTGTATTCATACGTATTTGACCTCTGTCCGACCCGTGTCTGTATTATACCAAGGCCTTTGCTACATCTCTTCCGTTTAGCAATGAATAGGCCTTTTCCTTCACAAGACATCTCTTTCTCAATTTTCCTCTCTTTCAGACAGAGAAGAATAGAATGAGCAGTCTTGACATCCCCTGTGGGAATGTGAAGTGCGGGGGTAGCGAGGGGGGGGGGTCTGCTGACTGTTGCTGGAGGCCTATCACCATTAATGGGCTATTGACCCCCCTTGGGTTGGGGGCATGAAGTGACTATTCATCACAGCCACATCCACGTGTCATCAGACTCCCCCATGTCCCCCCTCCGCTGCAACCACACAGGCAGATTAGGCATCACGACAAGAGGCGCTCAAGCATATTTCCTCTCTTTCCTCTCCTACCCTCGCTCGCTCTCCGTTTATCTCCACTCCTCTTACCAGTTCACTTCCCAGAACCAATCCCATCCCCATGCAGCATTCCCCTTCCAGCAGTCATACACAACCTGAACTCTGGGTAAACTCTTCTCTAATCCACCACCAGTCTTATCTCTGCTCAGGAACAATAGCCACAGAGCTAGCGCAGCTCAGAACCGCAGCCTGTAGAAAAATAGCTCCTCTCCCACTGGGCTGTTGGGCCCCTCTACATCCAACAGCATCAGCCAAGCAGCCTGTCGCCACTTCCATTAAGTCCTGCTCGCTGCCTGTCGAGAAAAGATTCCAGCATCTGTGTGTTTGACTTTCGTCCAAATGGAATTTCTATTTCTGCAGTTCTATCGATGACGTATCCAATCTGCAGTGGCTGCCACCTCGTCAGTATACTGATCTTCTGCTTGTCTTTTTGTTTGTGCCCTGAGATGCTACGTGAGTTAGCTTGAAGGGCTACTCTGTGATTCATGTAGGTTAGACAAGCATCTTTACAAGCTTCTGTCCCCATTCATCACCTATTAATGAGCTTTCACCTGAGTCCTAACAAGCTGTAATTGCAGTTGCGACCAACATGGGATCAATTGTGCGGTCCACACAGTTGCCCCTTCAGGGGCCAGTCATTTACATAGGTAAGGCATTGCCTGTGTTACACAGTGAGGCAGGATCTAACCACAGGGAGTCCCTTTACGATATTACATCATCCCACGTTAAACTGCAAATCCAGCTAATTACTCATTACTGAAAGCCAGACTTGGTTAATTAGCGATCTTTTCAGCAATGAGCTGTGTCTAAAAGGTTGAATTCAACTTTTGTTATCAGGTTCCAGTGTGGAAGATAAAGCTGGAGCCATTGGTAACAACATAATAGAGTATTCACAATTATGTTGAATTATTATGATATCACTGATATCACCGTGATTATCTATCAACGCAGGGAGCAGGTCCTCTTCCACAGAGCCCGTCATGTGGCCTTACTGTTATTCTACATTAGCCAAGAATGGACAAACAGTGGCTCTGTTGTGACTCACCTCAGTAAATCTAGTTAACATTTCTAAACGGCGTTTCTTTGGACAGAACCACTCAGTCTAAACGAATCTAGTCATGTCATTTCAGTGACCATAACTGCAGCTAACTGTGCTGACCACAGCAGAGCCTAGACTCATTCAGAAGCTGGATACGCTCACTTCCTCACTTTGACGCTGCTCATTATCTTTGTTTAGGCTGAGAGGATTTTAATTACCGGCATTTTTGTTAAGCGAACATCTATCTAGAAGATGAAGTAGATGGACTGACTGAATTAATCCTGGAACTGACAGCAACAATAAAGAGCAAACATCAGCTCACCATTTTATAAATGTTGTCATGCAGCAGTCATGTCTTTGTTGCCACTTTTGTTAAGTCTCAGTGGTTTAGAGGAATTAAGTCATATTTTAGGCAACTAATTGGTCCACAGAACCAGGGTAACTTGAGCATTAATCTGTCTTTCGCATTGTTTACTTTTTATTTGTTGATCTAAAAATAGATTTATTTAATCATGGTTCTTGTTTTCATAGATTACTTTTATTTATTTAATTCAGTATTCAACAATTATAATTCTTCATAGTTTTCATTAACAAAATTAATGTTGAACTTTCAAGGGCGTTCATTAGCTGCTGGAGATGGAGAGCCTTTGTACTGCTGTGCTTATTTATTATTCTCACCACTCCCTCATTTTGTGTAAGTCTCCCACTCTTTTGTTGTTCCCATCACTCTCCCCATTTCTGCCGCAGTCTCTTTGTTTATTTCTCCCTCAGTGACGAACTTGCGTCACCTGCCTGTCTTTAATTTTCAAAATGTCCCCTTTTCTCTATTCACCTGCTGTTGTTCTTTGTTTTAGTTTTTTTATCCATCTCCCCTTTTTTGACTCCAACTCTCCCCTCTCTTCTTCTCTCTCTGTCTATGTTACTCTTGCTTCCGTCATAACCCACCTCCCTCTTGTTTTTCAGATTTGTGTACGTTGTCTCTTTAGACTTATCCTCCTCTGCTCCAGTGGGGGAATGAATCGATATACATGTCAGCTTGTGAGGAAGAAACTCTTCAGCCTCTAATTCCCTCAGGCCATCTGGTCAATTGGCATACTTACGCATAGACAAGTACACACACCCACACTTGCATGCCTTCACTAACATATGTGACTGGCTACAAAACAACTTATTTTAAAGTTCTATATTTTCTTCTTAACGTCTTGTCTGGGAACAAATTAGTTGCGGTTTATTTAAAGTCCATTCAAGCCTTTTTTAGAAATGCTCTGAACTCCGGATATTTTCCAGAAATGATCTGTAAGGGTTTATGTGAAAACGCTAATGTACAAGTCATTTTTTGCAGACATTCCCTGGAGTTTCTCCTGCCAGCCTCGCTAGAAAAAACTCACTGCTAGCGAGACAAAACAGAAAAAAAAGAACACAAATATTTCAGATGTACCATGAACATAGAAGTTTTTTTTTAAGCATTTTGTTAAAAGGGCCGACATCGGTTTCAATATTCTGTAAACAAAAACACAGGATCTCTGCAGCGGAATTCATTTGTTAGGTCCTGTCGCTGCCTGCTGCGCCACCCCTCTCCAAGACACTCAGGAGATGTCTGTGCTGTTGGGGACGTGTCAGACTGAAGAATCTCTTGCTGCGTTACTCATAAGTGAAAAGCAAACTGCGGAGAACGCCTCTACCCCATTGTGCAGACATTTTCTGGAGTTCATGTCTGAAAAGGGCTTTGGATAGATGTGTAATGTTTTTTCACAGGGGCTGCACAGCTCTTTCGGTCTGCTTTAAAGACTACTCAATACATTTGTCTTTCATGAAGTATGGCTTCTTGCAGAAAAGACATTTATAAAAAAAGCCCAATCCAAAACTGGGTGAGTCAAGACCCAAAATACTCATCTCCCTGGGCTAAAGCAGGAATACTGTCTCAGCCCTGGATTCCAGGCTTCCCGAAACTGTGTGTGTGTGTGTGTGTGTGTGTGTGTGTGTGTGTGTGTGTGTGTGTGTGTGTGTGTGTGTGTGTGTGTGTGTGTGTGTGTGTGTGTGTGTGTGTGTGTGTGTGTGTGTGTGTGTGTGTGTGTGTGTGTGTGTGTGTGTGTGTGTGTGTGTGTGTGTGTGTGTGTGTGTGTGTGTGTGTGTGTCCGTGTCCGTGTCCGTGTCCGTGCTTGCATGTGTGTGTGAGTGACAGTCGGGCAGGCAGAGGCCTCGGAGTGTCCCCACCACAAGCTTGGCACAGTGTGAGCCAGGAGGAAGCAGGAGACAGAGAGAACAAATGGCATGGCGGAGTCTGCTCTGTCTGCAGGAGGCTGATGGAGACGCAGCAGCCCACAGACCCACGTCTTCTGCTCACAAATGGACAGATCTGTCATGTTTACAGAGAGACAGTGTCAGTGGCTGGACATATCTATGCTTATTGATTGCAGAAACTGTAAATATCAAATCAAGAGTGAAATGTTGAAATTGTGGAGGCTGTTAAAAAAGAAGAAATGATAATTTATTCCCTTTTGAGTTTGACTATGAGACATGAACATTTTATCAGAATGAAAGATGTGAGCACAAAGCTGGCAAGCTTGATTTGTCTTGGCTTAGAGTAACCATTCTCCCAGAGGTCTGTGGGGAGCAGTTGACGGCAAGAGTCTCCTCTCGGCTCCACTCACGGAAGCAGAATGACACTCAGTAGTAGCAGGCAGTCACGGGTCAAGGCACAAACACCTTCACTTGTCAGCCAGCTCTTTGACTGATGCACAATACCTGTGGGTGGCCTCTGATACAGCTTGAATCCCTGGATCAACATTTTTTGCACTTTGCAAACTCGGCCAGTCAAACAGAATGAAACCAAAGCTACAGAAATATGTCATCGCGACATAGAGGCTTTTCTGCAGAGGCTTTGTTAATCAAACCAGGAGCCTCTGTAAATGTGTGTCCTCGTTGGCGGGGCCATTGTCACTAGGCTAGGTTTACTGAAGTACATTTAAGTATTAGCTGTCATAAGCAGTTCAGCAATATAGCCTGAGTCTCTTTTTCTGTCTATATTTCACTGAAGCTCATTGTATGCTGATCAGAAAACCCACTAATATCTGGCTTTTGTCTGCGATAGGAATGTAAACAGCCTGCATTCGTCCCGGGTCAGTAGCCACGTGTTTCAAGGGGCTCTGACTCCCATCGTCCAATCTGCCTCAAATGATAACGGCTATCCGGGGTTCAAGATTGTTCTATAAATGTGACTTAGCTGGGAGAGCAGACAGGGCAAATCCTTGAAGCCTTTGTATTTTCTGGCCATTGTGTTCCTGGGGTATAAAGTCAATCGCATATAATCCTTCACTACTGCACAAGAGATCCCCTCAATCAAATCCAGATATTCACTGTGCCCCTGCAAGCGCTTTGCAGCAGCATGTTCTCTCTGGCTCAGTAGGAGTGGGCGAGTGGCAGTCAACAAGGGAGACAGATAAATGTGTTTTTAGTTTTACATATTAGAAGCTTTAGCCTTTGCAAATAAAACCACAGTCATTGTTTCCTCCTTTCTGTGCAACCACTTTTTATTGGTTGGCGAGAATGGAAGAATAAGACAGGAGTGGTCTGGCTGATGAGGGCTTGATGGTCTGGTCACTTTTTTTTATGCAGCAGGATGCGTCTGCCAGGTTGGTTGCAGTTAATGTTTCTTGATTTAATCCAGAGCTCTCTTCCTGCCCTTGCAGAAGCCACGATAATATGCCCAGAGGCCTCCTCCCGTAGTAAGTGGAACAGGAGCCTCTTTGGATTCATTGCAAAGAATATATTCATCTCTCTCCCACAGGATTAATCTCTCTAGTTCATGAACCAGAGAGGAAGATGATAACAGGCACTGGATCTGTCACTTGTTTCAGAGCTTAGCGCTTTTCCTTAGCTGCCTGTGATTTTATATTTTAGCTCGCATGTGGAAACCGACATTCGACTGAGGCATGCTCTGCAGCTGAGGTTTTATGACAGCCAGTATCTATGTCCTTTCTCATTAGGGAGAAATGGTTTTGAGCTTGAATGCAGCTGTTTGCCTCTCAACAGTGCGCTCCGCTGTCCCCACACTCATCTTTTTTAGTGGCACTAAACAGATGGTTGCGGTCAGGGCTGCTGCTGCTGCCGCTACATGGCTGTTGAAGCCCTGTTGCTGTTGCTTAAAATACTTGAAACATCCTGAACTTTTAAAGGACAACAGAGTCTTTGTAGCAACACTGGATGCCTTGAAATGTCTTCTTTCCTCCTGGTTGCCCAGCGTGAGTAAATAGGGGGAAATAAATGTTGCTTTTCACGGGCTTGAATGAAGGGGTTGCAAAGGCCAAGTCAACCAAGGCAAAAGAGAGGAAGTGCAGAATCTGGACAGGAACTCTGACATCCGGGGAGGTATGAGGCACATCAAGGGAGGGTGTGGTGCGTGACCTCTCACCCTAAACAGAGGCTAGAGGTCAAAGACGGAAGATTGACTGCAGCTGTGTTGCAACATGCAACCCTGCTGCCATGCCAATCACTGTAATTAGCCTAGACAGATGTGTCCCCACCCACTTTAGCAAACATGCTTTAACAGGAGCTGACAGAAGGAAAATAGTGCAAGGATGGAAGGAAACAAGGAAGAGAAGGGAGGTTACAAGGAAAGGAAAACTCATAAACAGCGGGAAGGAAGCCAACAAGGCTCCTATCTCCAGGAACAGGATTCTCAATCCACTGCAGCAGTTTATCGACTGCAGCCTGCTTATATTAAAGAGTTCACCCCACAAGATTTAGTCACCACCTCAACCACCTCACCCTGAGTGCCCCCCTTCCCCACCCTCTCTCCTTCTACCCCTGTAAAGAGCTATTTGTTCGTCTGCTGGGGAGGTAGGACATAATCATACCGAGATCTCATAATACCACGTCTTTTAACTGCCAAGATCAAAGAGTGCGAGTTTGCCTAATGCGGGATTACGCAGAGATACGGGACCCGGCAGCCGCCTCACCTCGCTCCTCCACCACCACCACCAGCGTGGTAGCTCCATTAGGCTCTACGCATTGCTCAGTTTTCCGCAAGAGCTCCCCTGGGCTAAGAGGCAATTATGCAGCAGTGTGGCATAATATTTCATTCGCCTCACATTGCATTACTCTATGATGGTAGCTGGCCGCTAACAGCTTCATGTGGCCCCGGAGGAAGGGTGCAGGGTGCTAACAACTTCATATGAGTGGAGAGAGAAGAGGAGGGGAGAGAGTTCTCAAGGGCATGGCGCTTCATTAGGAGTCAGGTCGGTTTCACCTCTCCGTATGGAGAATAAAAGGATTCAAATGCATCCAAGTTAAGGTCCAGTCATGTTAAGTAGGTAAAGAAAAACAAGAACAGGAATTCAAGCACTAAGTTTAAGATTATGAGCCTAACCTACTTTTCAGGAAATCACTTTGAAATGGTAACATGACAAGAACACAAAGCCACAGTGAGTTATTCTATATTTCTCAGAAATGTAATTTTTAAAGCATATTTCAAATCTCATATGAATATCTATTTTTTCAGCTTACTTTAGAGCAGTGTCCAAAAAAAAAGAGGTTAAGTCATGATTATCTATCTATTCATGGAAAGTATGGACACAGCTTCATCTACAGACAAACCAGATATCTAGTTATGTCTTTAAAACTGAGAGAACTTGTGCCTCTATCATCAGGTTGCATCTAGGAAGAAGGAAACATGAAGGTCTCATTCGGTAACGTGTGACGATTTCAAAATAAACACCATTATGCCCTCAATAGTTTTTCAACCTGCCACTGTGATAGATACCAACCACATTAAGAGACTTGTAGCTTTCTGGTCCAGTGATTCTGGCACCGCTCTCTCGCTCCCGATCTTTGGATGAGTGACACATGCCACAGAGCAGCTGACAGATTGTGCTTGGAGCTGCTGAGTCCAACATTTTCACTATTATTGTTTTAGTTTAGAGGAAATCTCTGGCCTCCGTCTGGGTTTATAAAATAATGTGAGAATTGACCATCTTACAGAATTTGACAGCACTGTAGATGTAGTACGCTGATGCTCGTCAATGGCAGCCCATTAAACACTTTTGTCCAGAACTAGATATGTAGACAACAGTTTACGAAACAGAATACAAACTTCTAAACAGACTAAGGCTCTTTTTGCAGTTGCACCTTCATCACAATAATTTGTGCCTCATCAGTGATAAGGTTCAGTGGATTGTTTGATTGTTCACTACTGATGTACGATTTTTGCTGAATTCACGAAGGTCCGTGTGTGAGCTCAAGTCTCAGGTCATTCTCTTCCTGACCTCTCTGTCTTCTGTCATCAGTAAACAATCACCTCATGTACGAAGCTCCCTTCCTTATAAATCACACGTCCTATCAACGATAACCTTCTACTTCTAGACCACAATTGTTTGGGGAATTTACACTTGACTGATAATTAAATTTCATTAAACAATTTACAACTCATCAACATGATTTATTAATGATTTATATAAATTAACTACATTATTTGACTTTGACATGAGTCCATTGTGTGTCAATTTGTCAACCTTTAAATATTGTTAATTACCAGCCATACAACCTGAGTCTACAAGGTGATGTATTTGTGCCTCTGAATCTGCAGTCTGATGTCATCAGCCATATATTGTTATTTTGTCCCTCATTCAGATAAGTTCTATATAAATATAGTCGCCCATTAATCGCATTACGTTTTAAATGAGAAATTCATGCGTCATTATTTACAAAATGTGTTCCTCTAGACCTCGTAAATTCACCAACTGTCATAAATCCTAATTTCTCATTTATGCTACAGATTGTTTTTTATTTTCTTTGAGCCGTTTTCATCAATATTTATTTCAGGCACCAAACATTAACCACCAGTCTTTCTCCTTGGTCGTAGAAATCCGATCTTCTGGACGAGCGCAGAAGGAAGGATCTGTGAAGCAGCTGCCCTTGTACGACACGCCATATGAACCAGCCGAGAACGGCGGCGACTCGGACCATGAGCGCTCGCGCTGCCCAAGAGAAAGCCGACTGCCCCAGGACGATGAACGACCTCCCGAGGAGTATGACCAACCCTGGGAGTGGAAGAAAGAGCGGATTTCCAAAGCGTTTGCAGGTACGATGATCACTGCAGAGAGACAGTAGAGTGAACTTTATTATACCCATTCACAGTAAGTTTAAATATCCATTGACATAACATGCAACACAAGGAGAAATAGCTCAAACAAGCCAGTATCTTACTGAATAGAATAAAAAGACACTTGATGAAAATTGCCTAATTTATTTAAAATGCTGTATTTCTGTATACCTGTTGTTTAACTGTAAGAAAACAAGCTATGTTCGATCCAAATGAAAACGCAATTGATTTTAACTTAAGCACTTAAAGGTGTAAGTTGTAATGTCAAAAATGTAGACAGTGAAACTGCTTTTATGTTAAAATTCACTTTATCAATGCCTGCTTTTCAATAAGGGTTTGCTGTTTTCCATTTCAAGATTTTAACACAAAAAAATCTGAAACTGTTTCTGCTCTGCTTAACTTACCGAAGCGTCTGTCTTTTCCAGCTCTAACAAATGTGATTGTTGCTTCTGACAGGCTTGATGGCTCTGCTGCTACTGCTGCTTTAAACTCTCCTAACACTGTTTTTTCCTTCTGTGTTTAAACACCAGATAAGTTCACTTACAGGTGTCAAGCTGTTTCGATCCAGCTGCTGTCTGTTTATGTCTGTGCTGCTCGGGGGGAGCATGATTGGTTGTGCAGGTGCATGTAGGTGCAGGTGTTATTCGCTGTTTTTTGGGAGCTTCAGCATGGCTAACACAGCCATAACATCAAACAGGGCTGTTCCTGGACACAATACGGCTTTGGAATATAAATATGCAACCCAAATTTAAAAATGAAAAAAGATATGCCAAGCCTTTTAACTGAAAAAAGAAAATCAGCAACCCTTTATCTCCATCTATTTTTCATCGTCCCTTTTCTCTTTATATTTTTTTCTTTTTATCCTTGACCAGCTCTGCTTTGTTATGACTGCATTAGCTACGAGGGCTCTGTAAGTGGCACTGGATCAGGTCCCCACAGAAGAACGGACTGCACCTCTAAATCCCTCACAGGTACCGGTGGAGATGGGGCTGGGGGTGTGTCTCTTGTCTGTCTGTGTATGTTCATGTTAGCACTGTGACACTGATGACTTTCCAGCTTGCACCGAACCTTGTGGTGTGGGGCTTAATTGTTACGTCAATCTTCAGCACCTCGGTGAAATATGGCTCGCCACATGTGGAGCTAAATTGTCAAATGTGTTTGAGCTTTATAGAATTGTAGATTAAAATATCATTGAGTGAGACACTAAATGAAAAGATCGTACAAATACATTTTCATTGTTTGTACAGCTTTGTTCTTTTATTATTATTTCTAAATATATTTTCTTTTACAAAGTATAGATTTTAAATGGCATTTCCATAAAGCTCTGTGTTGTTAAAAAATGTTGATTACAATACAGAGATTGACAGCATAATAATATAATCCCCTATGGTGTCAATCTGCTGATTGACTCAAATGGGGAGTGGGGACTGCTTTAATAATAATAATACATTTTATTTATACCGCACCTTTCATATATAAAATGCAGCTCAAAGTGATCAAAGTATAATTATATCAAAGACTTGAAGTAAGATGGATCAATAAGAACACATTTGCAATGAAAAAAAGACTAAAAAACCAGAAAAAGTTATAAAATTAAGTTAAAAAATGAAGATATACTGACAATGGTGTTAAAACGTTTTTTTTATTAAAAGCATGATCATAGAAATAAGTCTTGATTCTTTTCTTATAGCTATAAACAGAAGTAGCTTGTCTGATGTGTTGGTAGTTTAAATGCCATAAAAATGAAAATTCATTAAGCTCCCAGATTCAGTCAGTAATTCATGTTGACTGATGTAAAACATCAAAATATGATGCTACAAGTTCCAACTAGCCTGTGTTTGTTGATTCTAACATTACTATCCAAAACCATCAGAAAAGCCCTGTATGGTTCTAATATGGCATTATGGCTCTCTCTATGAAGCGGAGAGAGACTGAGATGATGCTGAGGTGGACTCCACTGTAATATATAATATATTTAAATGTGTGTCAAGTCTCTTATGTGGCATTAAATGGTAGCAAGCTCATGAATCTCATTTGTGGGAGAAGAAAAAGAGGCACAAGAGACTGTTCAGTTTATACCTGCAGGTGATGTGGGCATGTTTTATTAGCAGCCGTTCTCTTTACTCTTTAAGATAAAGTCACCTCTAAATGTGTAAAATCATTTTAGGCTTGTTTAGAAGAACAGAATTAATGATGTGAGTGATGGAGTTACTGCGATGTGTCAGCAGTTCTGATTAACAAAGAGCCCATTCGTATTTGGACAAGCTTAATCAAACTATGACATGTATTTGTATATTGATCCATCACCTCTCTAAGTTTTACTTGTGTTTTTTCCCTTAAGTCCTGTTTCACGTTAACGTCTGTGTATTGTAGCCACTGAGGTCTTCACAGGACTCACGATGCTCTGCCTGTCATTAGTTAAATAAGGGATGCTGCATTCTTAATCACTTTCCTTCTTGCCCTCATTATTTTCCTGTCAAGCCGCACTCGGAAGAGTTTGTCTAGGGTGCTATTTACTAACACATCCATCTTACAACCTCCCCAAGGAAGGCAGTGTCCCTCTTTTGATGATGATTATTTCAATTTCCATTGGATGGCAAAGTGTTGGCGGGGAATTCGGGAGCTAAGTCTTTAAGTTCTCTTTCAAAGAAGAAAGCGGCAGAGCAAAAAGCTCTTTGATTAACAGCACGTCGTCCTCGCTCCTGGTTATGTTTTATTCAGGCAGGAATAATTCCGCTTTACTTTGGAGACAGAAAAGAAAGACGGATGAGACAGACGTCTGTGGGAACAGCCTTGTCAACAGAGGCTTGTTGGTTTTTGAGACCTGCCGTGGATCAAGACATCAACAGGCTTAGAGAAAGTTTCCCACCTTTTAAGTTTTTTATTCTGTGTGCATTCTGTCTGCACCTGATGCTCTGATCTTCCCTCCACTGTCAAGAAGGTACACACTGCTCCAGCATTTAAATCCACTTGTGAGCCTTCTCTGACAATCCCATAATTCCTCACTTCATAAGTCATACCTGTGTTCTGTGTCTTTCAACTTGAAGCATACTATAATGTCAGACTTTGGCAGGTTACCCTGATCTTGTCCTGAGAAGTTCCATCTTAAACAAAACGAGATGTCCATGTCGTCTTTGATTATAAAGCAAGTTTTAGCTGCTATATAAATAATATAAAATAAATCAGACTGTCAGGTTGAAGGAGCTAATAATCCCGGTAAAGCTGGCAAGAGCAGGCTACATCCGATACATCCCACCCCCTCCCATCAGCCCTTTCGTCAAAGCTACGAAAAGCTCTCTGTCTGCTACATTATACAATAGAGTTTTTTTAATCTGGTAACTTCGGCAACATTAGCCTGCTCTGCACCAGTAGTGATGTATTTTCTGTCTATGTTTATGCCTGAGCTGATGAAGGGAGAAGCCCTGGTGTCAGAGAGACAGAATACGCTACAGAGACTAGGAGCAGGGCAGAAAACCCTGATGAGCAACCTCTGTATTTTCCATTGCCCCCGATAAAAAACAAAACTTGACATTAAAAGGAAGGATTCCGGCCTAAAAAAGAAATTGATGTAGGACAAGAACACATTCATAGTGTAATGACTCATACTGCCACAGGGGAAGACAATGTTTTCACCCCGCAGGTTCAACTTCCTCTTTACCAAACCGCTCATGTTTGTCTGAGTGGTCAGCACATGCTCAACATTAACAGAGGCTGCTTTGTATGTTAAATAGTTCTTAGGCCTGTATTCTGCTTTGGATATTAAATAGTTCTTGGAGAGTTTGTTTGTCACTGGCATTTAGACACTTGTATCACTCATTACTTAAGTTCTGGATGTTTTCTTTTGTCTCATTTGTCCTCGTTTTGATTTATGGTTAATAACACTTCTTGGTCGGCCCACATCGCTCACATGCGGTGTGAGACAGTTTTAATTATTTGCTCCACAGCCTTTACTTATACTTCATCATACATTTCTCCGATGAACAACTAGTTTGCTAAATCTAACAATACTGTTACTGATGATGATTTTCATGCAGACTAAGAGTTGGGTTACGTACAGTTTTTATGAAATTTTACACCGGAGTCATGAGGTTGTGGACTTTACAATAAGAGCTAGAGACGTCTGGACGTGTTTGCTCTTGTACCTAAGGGATCCAGGTCAGGCTTTGATTTCACGGTTGATTTAGAGTCTTATTCTATGTTTTACTTTGTTTAGTTGAACCCTGTAACTAGATCTCCACAGCAGTAAAGCTGTTTCTATAGATACACTCTGCGTTGGAGCCCTCAGGAGAAGAAGCATATATTATTCTCTGAAGTAAAAGCTCAAAGTGAATTTACATTTAAATCGGAAAGTTGAAACAGATCTACGTGTATTTATCTATTATATCAAGAGCATTTTTTCTTATGTCTTACAGTCAGAGGAGGTTTAGCCATTTCCCGGTTTAGTAACTCCATTGTTAGGTCTCTGAAGAACTACATTTCCTTTATTATGTTCCTATAGTTTTTGAAGCACTTTATGTCTGTGTAATATCCATGACTAACGGGAATGTTTACTGTTTGGATTTTGGAGTCACATCAAAACCTTCACAGTTTATATCCCAACAATTATTCAGGAAATGAATGTGTCTGCAAACTAAGTAGTAACAGATAATGAAAAAAGATCCTTATATTAAACCTTGGTGTGTCTATACATAATACATAAGTGCAAAGTGCTGCCTATGCCCTCCCTCCATGCTATAACACAATAATGCAATCTGCAGACTATTTGTCTTCATTACTGATAGTGGAAGGGGAGCAGACTAATGCTCCTGGCTACAGCCCTTTTTCCTCAGTTGTCCCTATCGCTGCCTGCACGCTCGCCTCTTTACAACACTTGGTCTGTTGGTGTTATTATTCACTATAGGGCTATCTCCTGACAGGTATGCACTGGAATGTAAATTCCCTGCCTTGTTAAGGTGCTGGGAGGCTGTGTATTTGCGGTTTGGTTAATCACTCATCCCGGCTGTTGCCCCCGCCACCCTTTCTAGAGCGAACACACACACATACACCTGCCATAGCCTCCTTCCTTCCTCCCTGAGTAGGTGATGGATGATCCTGAAGGTGAAGAGTTAGAAAGACATTTTTGAATTTGAACCACATTAAGAAAGTGTGCTCGCACGACCATCGGTTTAAGCCCTTTGGGTAACGCATGTGGCACACTCAATCACACACCCAGACACGGACACGCCACCATGGGAAACTTGAACCTCGTCGCAGCAGGAGTGGGCTCGAGAGCCATTGTTACTTAATCTCCTTGCCCTCTGTTACCTCCTAGTAACTCCTTTCACTCTGCTCCTGGCCAGCGGGGAATGTGTGTTTAACGGTAGAGATAAGAGAAGGTGCCGTCTTAAGTTGCTCCCTCTGGTCTCTGGAAGCTTTATGGTTTTTTAATGAATCTTCGCAGGCTTAACGACTCAGAAATCTGAGGCTCATGTGTAATGTCCCAAAATAAATAATTGATTCAGTTCCAGTCCTGCCCTGATTATTTGCGCCAGCTATTTTGTTGGTGCCATGGTTCTGTCTCTCACTATGCTTGGATGATCCAGTCTCCCCCCCCCCCCCCCCCGACGCTGTCTGTCACTCAGCGACTCTGGCTCATCCTCCTGTCCTCTGCTGAAACGCCCTGCTGATAACCTTCCTGACAGCCCTCTTTCTTGGGCCTCAAATGTGTCCTGCCGTCTTTCTCTGGGTGCCGCCACAGGTGTTATCTTCACTCACACACATTGGTCACACACAACAGCACTGTAAACCTTCCTCACAAAGTATAGAAGCAGCACATCATCAGCGGCCAGACGTCCCTCCTCCACCACCCCCTTCCCCCCTTTTATAAAAGAGTGAGGAAAAGGCCTCGCTGTCATCTCATCCCATTCCTGTGGCACTTTCATTTTTTTATACACACACATGGTCTTTCATAACAGATTTTTGCTTTGAAAGAGATCTGGACCGTATAATGTGACGGATACAGTTTGAGGAGAATTATGAGGTGGCATTTTACTTCCCCCCCTGAGTATTACACAGTTGTTATATGCAATGATTCCGGTGCCGATGGAACAAACACGTCTTCAGAGGAGGCTGGTAGTTGTGTTCAGAGCTTTTCCTGCTCATAATGTGCGTTATAAACATCACAATCTTCCGGCTTGTATTGAATATGCATGCAATTAGCCAACCAAATTAAGCTGAACTAAATTAAATGGCGTTGGTGGAAACAATTGTAGCCGGTGATTTATGGCGCTGCAACTGTTTACAGTGATGTAGTGCCATTGGCTAATGAAAAGCCTGGGTAAACAAGCACCTGGCTTTAAAAATAGATGCGCGCATAGAAGAACAAAGGGAAGGTAAACTCGGATAAAATAGGCTTTAGCCACTGTTCAAGTGCTGTCATATAATTAATCAGCTGTAGCATATGCAGATCTCTGAATGCACATACTGAAATTGGCGGTAAATCAAGGTGACGTCACGGCAGAATCGTACTTATCCGAAGCTCGCTGGACACCTGAGTGAAACATGAAGCTTCCAAGTCCCAACAAGGCCATGTTTGTATAGTAAACCTGAGTGACGGGGCGCTTTGTCGATTTCAGAATCGTTAATAGCCTCTATTCCTATGTCAACAGCAGGCTTTGTGTACTAATATGGATTGAGGATTATGCAGATGAGAGATAGCATATAGATCCAAATGCAGTCAGATAAGATGACAAAGATGCGGTAATCTTTGGACGTATTTACATGGTTCTTTAGAGAAAGTCACTAGGCTCGTTAAAATCTCTTTGTGTTCACTTTTCAAGAAAGGAAGAAACAAACATGACTGCCATTTATCACAATAATCCAAATCAGATCCTTTCAGATTGTAGACTGTGGTCGTGTATCTGGACAGTGTCTTTCTGCAGTTCCCTTTTTTTTAAACTAGTGCAGTGTCTGTTTTAAATCTGCCTGTTAGAAATGAGCTGCTTACTTGGCCTGTGGTGATACAGGTTGCAGCTTTTTTCAGAAAATATTAAAGTGACCAGTAGTAATTGAGCAGCAGCCAGTTAAAGACCTGCTGCACAGAGCCCTGAAACTGAGAACCAGTTGTCGTCACCGAACCAACATTGATGTCTCCCAGCCCCTGCTGCTACAGAGCTCTGGTCACTGTGTTAATTAAAATGTTAATTATATTGAATAAATCTTGAATCCAAATCAAACTAAATCCAGCACTGCACTACCTTGGGCCCTGAACAATACACATGCAAAGTGGCACTAGGAGCAAGGTAGAATATCAGATTGACACGTTTGATTTTCAATGTTACTGACCCAATTATGCTCCTTCAGAACAGGAAGTGTAAACAGCTTCAAATTTTTACTTTTTGTCACACTGTTCAGGCATGCTGGTCCGCACACACAACTGGAAGGCACTGTTATATATATTGATATTCAAAATATTGAATGTCAAAATCACACCAAACAGGGCCTTTAAAATACCCAGACCCAGATTTCTGGAATTAGTAAAAAGATGAGCCGTTTTCTACCCAAATGACTGAGGAATGCTAGATAGTCTAAAGATGGACTCAACCATTACGACATGGCATCGAGAGACAATGATAATTCACACAGGCCTTGAAACTGCTAGCATTTCTGAATACATTCTAAGAGTTTCAGTCACACACTTTTCTAAAAAGAAAACATCTGGATCGGCTTACCTTAATTTCCACCCTGCTAAATGTAATTTTTCAGCTGTGCATCCGAGCGAGTGTGAGTGTCATCTCCTGGTCCTCAGTGCGAGGCTGCAGAGCACAGGCAGCCTTCTGCTCCCCAAACAATTACACGCTAATCTGCAATGTGAAATGAGTATTAGGCTTTTAATCTCATAGGAAGAGAGGCCCCTACTTTACCCCAAAGTAGAGGAAGGTATATTATCTTCCAGAGTTTGTGACCTTCCGTCTCCATTCCCAACCGCTCCACCACGGCACAGCTCACCCATCAGGAATAAACGGCGAGCTTCTCCTGCTTCCAGCCACCTTTCTCCAGATTACCCCCCTGACACTGCAGGCCCAGTGATTTAATTGCTTGTCAGACTGAATATTCTCCCGTTTTCTCCCTTCATATTGCTCGCAGATATTGCTTCTCATTACCATGTCTTGTACCACCGCCGCGCTGCAATTCCTTGCAGGGGTGGAAGACAGACAAGTCCAGAAAATGACGCTCACCCTCCCACTGAAAATCAGCCTGTGTACCAGCCAGTGAGTAGACTGTGTCACACTAAAGGTTGTGAATACAGCTGCATTATTTTCATCTTAGGCAGCTGAAGTGGCTCTTAGTCAACCAAGAGGGGCGTCATACTGTCACACTGATGATTTCAGAGCATGTTGATGCACTGGGGCGTCAGCGGACACTGAAGGGTTTTCTTGCCAATTTTAACCAATAGTTTAATCTGGATTGTATATTTCACCATATGATCTGATTTATTTGATTTTAAACCTTCACTTTTTCTGATTTAATGTATATTTCTTTTTTATATATTCTGGTTTTTGGAACTCGACTGATTTTCTTATAAGACTCACGGGAGGTGATGTGCATTATTTGACTTCCCTTCTCTTTTAGGAAACATATACAGTGAGAAGTGTCACTGTTTTCAAGGTTTCCTGTTTTTCAATTTAAAGCATTGTCTTCCATTTGCAGCAGCCGTCTAATGAAATCACATTGAAATCAGTTCATCCTAAGATCTCCAGCCCCAAGGACACTCACGTTTATTGATTTCTTAATAGCGGTGTGCTGGAAGATCCGTTTTTGGGTATCAATGTAAAAACAAATGTAAATAACAGTCACTGACTCACAATCTGAACCTTCAGATGAACATTAGCAGTGGCTCTCCAGAACAATATATCTTTATTAACTTTGACTTCCTACACAAACTTTCACTTGGATGGTGGAAAAGCATTGTCTCTCTCCATCCAAAGTTATTAAGTATCCTCAGCTATTTAACAAGTGGCCCTTACTCAGTGACAGATGCATTTGCAAAGGCGCCTAATTCACTCTGGTAATACCCTGGGTGGACATTATTTAAGGGGCAAAGCCTGGCGAGTGTCCATTATCAGGATGGATTGCTGCCAGGTTTGTTCCAGTGAAGGATATTGTCTACATTGTTGTTTATTTTAAAAGAGGCCTAAGGTCTTCATCTTTTTTCAAAGCTGCACACTGAGACTAGCAGCAGACAGACAAGCTAATGTAATGTATCAGTGCCTGTCTGTAGCTGAGCTGTAGGCACTTTTATATTTCTTAGTCTGTACCTTTAAGGCACATGAGAATAAAGTGAGTCTGGCAGGATTTGAGTCTTGTATCTGAGGATACTTCATGTCGGGGCGATGGAGAGGGGAAGGGTGGGCTTAGGGTCCAATAGAATTTTATTAAATTTGAATCCAGACTCATTATGGATGCAAAACCTTTCAGGTCACTTATAACTTTCACGCCTCAGTTCTTTAGTTTCCTTAATCAGCCTGGAACCAGCGATCAAAACCCTAACTTATCTTCCTTTTTTCAGTGCTGTTGTATTCCTTCTTCCTCTAGTCTCCAGCGGCTGCTGATTCTTGGATAAGAACTTACTGTAAATCCGCTCTCTGTCCCGATGCTGGCATCTTCAGCTCTTATCTTACCTTTCCTCCTTTTTCTCTTTTTCCTCCCTCTGTTTGCTGTCATTGCTTCCCTTTCTTCACTCCCTCTGTGGTTGTCCATATATGCCTCCTGTCAATGTCCTGTCCTTCCCTCCATCTCTCCTCTGGTGACTTGGGCAACACTTGCAGTAGAGATTAAAGTGATCAAGGACCTACCATGGCCCCCTCCTGTCGGCCAACTCAACACCAGACCTCCCCTGGTGGAGGAGCTGGAGTCTCCCTCCCAGACACCTCAGCCCTCGCCAGGACAGACGAGCTGTGACCAGCACCACCATGGTGGGTGTTGGTGTTCACATTGTCTAGTGTATTTTCTTCAAGTTACCGTCCCCTCCCCGTCAGTCCTTCCATTGTCGGTCCATCCATCTTCCCAATCATCCATCCGTTCATCCGTCACCATCTTCCAATGTGGCTGTCTGTCCGTCTTTCTGATTTAATTATCGAATAGTAAAGCATGTGTGTGTGTTTATGGGTTTTTATTCTTCATTCATAAGTGTGGTCTTTCAGTTTGAGAGCAGAATTTGTTGATGTCAAATTTAAGTGTCATGACTTTATTGTGGATGTGTTAGCTTCACTTCATTAAGAGTCTTGTATGTTTCTTTAACTAGGTTCATGCATCTCTTTTAGAAGTAAAGCCAACTCATCGACAAGTTCACCTGGCGTTGTATTGGGATATTTTTGACAGACTGGAAATCTGTCAAATCAACAAAATATTGGAGCGCATAGTTTGAGCACGAGCAGAGCAAATCTAAGAACAAGCACGCAATATTTTATTTCAAGTGCAAGGTTTTGAGAAAAAGCATTACATTAAGTCCTGTTCTCTAACTGAAAGACCATGCTCTCGAATAAAGAGAGGAAAAAACCCATGTTTGTTTGCTCCCACTAAATCACTAGCTGTAACCATGAAAGGTTGCATATTCCTATGAAAGCATTCTTTTAAATGTGCTGGTCGGTAATGACTGACTTAAAGAGTCAACATCTTTTAGAGGCTCTGTATTATGTGAATTTTGGTATTCACTCAGTAATGGCTGTACTTTTCCATCTGGATTACATGTGGCAGAAAATCTCTAAGTTTTGTGCAGGTTTTAGGGCTGAAGGCTCATTAGTTTTAATTGTGCTCAACTGCCTTCTGCATGCGTAATTGCCATTTGCTGTGACCCCCATTTCCTCTTGTCAACATACTCATAACCGTCCCAGATGTCCCTCTGGTTCGCTGTTTTCCACAAGTGGCTTACATGAGCAGATAAACCCAACTCGTTTCAGGCACTGACTTGAGTCTCCTCACCTCAACTTCAGCCATATTTACCATCTTATCAACCACAATGGACTCTACTGATTCATCTATTTTCAACCAGTGGTGCCTTTTTGTTGACTTTTGAAGCCATTCCACACAATCACACTCTGACTGCTGTAATTACCCCTGGAAAAGAGGGACGTGCAGCTGAACTAATGCCAGGAATGGGATTTCCCCTGGCAGAGTGGGACGACTTAGATCCAAGCTGTGTAAGAGGACACCTCTCTGTGCTGCAGGCGAGGACAGGGCAAGGAGTTGATTTATGTCCATAAATCCATGGGAAGGGTTCTGGGTCCCTCTGAGATGTGAGCGGGTTTAAGATTGGCATCCAGCTGTAAAGTAATCCTCTCTCAGTCTGAGCCAGGGCAGCCCTGCTACATCTTTGGAGTCAGAGGTCAGTTCGGCAGACGCAGGGGGGCCGAGTGGCCTACGTGACCCCTGTGAATACAGTTACTATGCCCTCTGTTGACCTCAGTGTACAGGCAGACCCTTAGTCACACACACCGGACATCACTCATCCATTATACACAGGATTGCTTACACGCTCACAACTGGCTGAGCCGTTAAGAGCTGTGTTCTGTTTATTCAAGACTTGACTGTGTTTTACTCTAATAAAGACCAGGATTAAGAAAAAAATTATATCCATCTCAGTTCAGGAAAATCTGTCCTATTTTTTTTCCATTATCAAAATTTTAATGAGGCCTGACAGGGCTTATATTACATCTACATATAAATGGAGGCCACTTTTGTGTGAGTATAATGAAAGGCTTTTTCCCTTTGTTTTTGACAGGAATTAATTATTCACCCTTTTAGGCATTTCTTTTACCTTCCCCTTCCTCTAATCAACAGTTAGAAGAAGAAATGAGAAGATATCCCGATTTAATTTAGAAAAATAACCGCTAGCTGACACTTGGGTGGGTCACCGCTGCAGAAAACCTAATTACAATGTAATTTGGGGGATTTATACAATAGAAGCAATTATATTCCTAGATGGGGAAATCATAAGGGATCAAACTTCAGAGCTCTAAAAATCAATTATTAAAATCTATCTAACAAATCATTCTTTTTGTTCCCAATACAAAACAAAAAAGAAAAGGCTTTTTTCAAAGGTAGCAGTTCAGAGGGTTGCTGAGCGCTTGTTCCAGTGTGTAGTGCATTCTAATGAGATGCAAATTTGCTAATCATTTCACACGTTCGAGCTGGAAAACTTAATTTTCCCCTCACAATATAGCAGCTGACGGCTCGCCTCGCCCCTCAGACTCGTCATCGTTTTTGATAGGAGAACCATTAGTAAATGAGAATGAATTATCCAGCTTAATTAAAGGAATTTGTGCAGGAGTGTGCAGAGGCGGAGTTGACAGGTTGTTCAGAAGCCTCAGTGGTGAAGGTAACTTTATTTTCTGTGGCTCCACCGGGCCCTGCAGTGAAAACAAGCCTGTTGAGAGTGAGGAGGGTGACGCACTGGATACGTTTACTAGTCAGTTTATTGCGCTTTTTTTCTTTCTTCCAAGTTTTTATGGCATTATCACCCTGCCCGAGGAGGTTTCATTTTTTCTCAATGGACTCCCGTGAAACCTGGTGGAAGGATGCGGTACTTCAATTCTTGTGTGGATGCAGATCAGAGTGGACATCCAGGATTTTTTCAATATTTTCACTGTTTTCTTAATTAATTGATCTTGATCAAGATATCTCTGAGTGTGTGAAGTTTGTTGCAGCTCGATTGAATGTAAGAGAACTGTTGAGACTTGGTGGAGGTATGATCGCTGCTGAGTACCATTCCAGTTTGGTTTTGTATCACATTATGTTGTGTTAGTCGCAGTGTCATCACTGAAAAGTCATTTTGACCTCTGTGTTTTTCAGCTCCCTCCTTTCACACAGTGCCCCTCCCAAACCTCCTCTATTTTCTTATATACAAGAAGATGTGAGTCTAAAGGAGAAGCCATAAGTCACTGTGTGACTGACATTTCAATCTGAAACACAGATTCCATTTGCTGAACTTAACAGGCAACAATACCGATGGCACACACACACACACACACAGATGCCGCTACCCGTTTACACACACTTCTTTGTGTGTGAGTGCGTGAAGGCATGTGTGTGTTGTCTGTGACATTCGTGCACACTCCTGCCTCTCTTAAGCCGCCTCTCAGGGCCTTTGTTCTCCCTCGGCCCAATCCTCTCGTCAATCTCCCGTGGGCCATGTCTGTCGGACTGTGTGCTCCAGAGAATGAAAGGGGAATGGGTTTGATCCACTCCCATTGATATTCAGCCTTAAAACATAATTCTGCAACCGTCTGAAGCTGGCGATCGAAGCTGACATTGTTTTCCCCTCACACTTCAAAATAAAACGAGAGCTTTTGTTCAGTTTGGAGGCTCTCACTCTCTTCACGGTAATACTCTTCTTGTAGAGCTATGCACTCTGCCTCTGGAAAAGTCTCCGCTCTGACAGGAAAGGTTGACGGGGTGAGCTTGGCCGAGAATAGCCACTCAACCGGTTTCTAAGTGGAGGAGGAAAAAAGGTTTAATCAAGGTCAAATAAGGCACTGATTGTCTTGAATTCGTGGAAAGGAAGGAATTAGAGTGTGTTGGCTGGGAGAGAGGTCGAAATGTGAGGAGCTGGGGGAGCTTTAGATAGACTTAGAGATAGTGTGTGTGGTGAAGGCAAGATAGCAGATTCTAACCGTGGATGTTTAGAATACCTAAATGAAAAAATACATGTTCAAAGTGTAAATTTATATTTGCAGGCTGGTAATGTCGAACAATTTAGTTACAAGAAGCGACACAATCAGTGACAGATGGCGATAACAGATCAAACCTGTCACTGCTCTATCTCTCTGCCATTTGGTGCAGACATTCCACCAGTCCTCTCATCGCTCTATCTTTCTCTGTCCTTGACGTGTAAACACACAGAGAAACAGACAAGACGGAGTGAGGTGAGATGGGCCCAGAGAGGGTGAGGCGGAAAGATCAAAAGAGTAGGTGAGGAGGAGAGAAAGCACGGAAGGGGCCAGACACACGTATGCAAACAGAAAGAGAAATTGAAAGTGAAGGAAGGAGAAGGAGAGGGCAATTGGCTGCGTCTACATGTTGTGATCTGTCAGCGCTGACGGGGATGAGCAGAGCAAACATGCATCGCCCATGTCCCCTCTGTCAGTTTCCATGGAAACGCTATCTCTCACCCTTACACATATACTGTACGCTCGTGCCACTTGCACCATGTTCCCGGGAGTCGGCATGTGGTTCTAATTGGCCGCCTGCAGAAGTCGACAACCCATGGGATCTGTCATGATGACTTACATGCAGCACCGTTTGAGTGCCTGTGGTCTAAACATCCGACTTATGAGGACGTGAAGCTTAAGCTCACAGTCCTCCATGAGTCTGAGGTCAGAGCCACAGTTTACCCAGCTGTCACACAACGGTGCAATTTTAATTCGTCATTTTAAGTCCCGGCCGTAGCACTTTAATGAACAGAAGGGAAGAGGCCGAGATGACAATGGTTGCTGGAGTCATTTGGAATAATCACTTCCATGAGTTTATGTTGAGGGAAATGCATCAGTGGGCTCAAGGCCAGACTTTTCAACCTGAGTGTGGAGGTGAAGAGGAGCCCCTGGTGGCTGGAGTTGAAACAACAGCTTTCCTTCTTTGTGTGCCCTCAAAGGCAGTGAAGGGAGAAACTCTCAGATTCAGACTCAGTGCACAAGTAAAAGTATTTTAGTCAGGGGCTCCAGAAAGTCATCAAATCGATATGCGAAATCATGAATTGGCAGATGTGATATGTAAGCATAAAAATAATTGCTTTTACAAACTAGATTTTAAATAAAACTTTCTCACATCTTTATTTAAAATATTCAATATAGTCACTGTCAGATACTACCTTATTTCGTCTGATGTCCAATCAGCCTCTGTGGGCAAATTTTGAGGCTTCTGGTGTAGACAGTGGATATCTGGACCAAGACATACGTTCACTGTACACTGTTTACTATCAGACTAGTTCAAAGAGCCAAATGTTTCTCCACACAAAATATAAACAGTGACACTTTTGGAGATGTTTTAGGTCCAGACGACACTTGGGCTAATCTAGATTAACAGCTATCTGGACATAAATTCATATAAATCAAAAAGCACTCCACACGGACTGTTTACATGCGGGCAGCCAAAGCCAGCTGAAACCTGATTGGCCAAACCAGAAACAAAAAGCAGAAGACTTCCAGACCCAAAATGTTGTCCCTTGCCTACAGATTCTGCATATTCACATGCTGAATCTTCTAATAGAGATTACCATATCTGCACTGTAGAAAGTACTGTATTTCTCTCTCCACGATTGATCTTAAGATCTCAGGTTGCAGCACTGCATCTTAACTGCCTCAGTAGAATATATAAATACTAAACCATTCAAATGTAAAGCTTATAACTCTTCAAATTCCTTTCAAAGTCCATTGGCAGAAGAGAATTTGTGATTTTAATGCGATTTGTATGTATCTTTACACCTCAGATTCTACAGAAGGTCATGTTTTTCCCATTCAGCCAGACTTAGAGTAGGCATAGTAAAATGTTGACATGATGATCTTGTAACTTGAATTGACTGATGTCAGCCCTTCCACTCAGTGACATATAGGAAGACTTGACAAGCTCACAAACTACACACAGTGTAACACAATCCTCCGTTTGAAATGCAGAGCCTAGACAGTTGCGGGCCCTGTCTCCATCGACAGATCGCAGTGCCTGTCTGTCTGTGCTGTAGCTGCCATTCTCAGATCCAGTAATTAAACACAAAACTGTCCATTAGCGACACAGAGCTAATATCCAGAAGCTTCAAACTTCACTAACTGCTTCCATCAAAGACTCGGCTTTGATATGTTGATTTTAAACCTTAAAGCAGAAAATAATCTCCAGGTAAAGCTTGGCGTACGGTTGATGGAGGACGCTGGGCCTCCGTTATTGCCTGAGATGCATGTCAGTGGCCATAAATAGGTCTACTCAACACCGCAGGTGCTGGGACATCAATTACAGTGATGGATGGCAAAGAGAAAAGGGCAAAAAAACCACATGTACATACATCTAAATGACCACTCCAACATGCAACTGTAGAGCTTATCGGTCTTTTGGCCTCCATAACCCTCTCTAACCAGAAGTACACATTCACTTTCACATGTCCTCGTGAACATAATCACCTCTTTTGTTCTCATGTTAGCTTTTGTAAATAGACGCAAAGGCCTTTTTCCCTTGTGTGCTGATTGGCTGTGAATTTGCCCCATGACCTTCACCAGTCTTGTCATGAGCACAGGTCAGCTCCAGCCCCCACATACTTTAAAACAGTTCCCTGTGGGGCTGCCAGGAGCACGTCGTGTCCACAGTTTACCGTGAGAGTTTTAAAAAGCAAGGTTAATGTTTCACTTGCTGGACTTGATAGTGGGATTTGTGTGTTTGTGTGTGTACTCTCTAGGACCTTGTCAGAATCAGTAGACCTGATGGGGACCAGTCTGGCCCTAATGAGGCAGATCTTCATTTGTTTTTATATTTTAAAAGAGTGACCTTTTTGTTTCCGATCACTCCTTATAACCAGGAAGCTCCGATTGAGAAACAATATCTGTTCTGTCCGTGAGTTTCAGCCACGATGGGCGGCAAAAGTTTCATTTATAAATATAAGCAGAGACAGATAGCACAAGAAAAACATAATTACATACAGCAAACAAAGTAAAAAACGGAACCGACACAGAAACATACGGCTAACCAAATGATAAAAATCCATTAAATTCAAAAAGGAAAAAGCAGATGCTCAAAACAATTACATTGTTTCAAGAAAAACGAATCTATAAAGATCTCATATCACATACTATATATATTATATATGTGCGCCTGCATGAAATGTAGTTTAGTTGGATAGTTTGGAGGAAGTTCTCAGTGGAATGTGTACACAGTGTGGAAGAATTGATTCATGACTGCTCCATTGTGAATGTGCACATGTTCACTCGGATGAGTTACACAAATTAACTGTGTCTGTGTGTCTGCGCGCTCAGTTCTCACACACTGCTGATCTAGTTCAGTAGAGTCATGTAACAGCACTTTACATCATAACCTCTACAAATTTCTCCTTCCTCTCAAGCACACTATTGTTTTCTAGTGACATTAAGCTGAAATCTATCTGCAGTGCATTCAGACGACGTGTTATTAATGCTACATTATTGAAGCTGTGGATGTTTTTTTTTTTTTGTATCCTTCCAGAATAGAATCTGTCAGCTGATGTATTGTTCTTGTATTACAGTCCAGTTCGATGGCGTGGACAAGTCTCGAATGTCTCCGACCAAGGATGGGAAGAATCGCCCGCTGCAGCGACACTCCAGCAGCTGTCTGGTCAACACTAAAATGACGTCGCTGGACCACTGCAGCTCCTCAGTAGGGGAGCGCATTGACCCCACCATGCCCCTGGAAAGCCAGTTGTGAGTCAGGACTTGTGTTGTCTTGTTACGACTACCACTTTGTGTTCAGTTTGTGCTCATTAGAACGTTGGAGCCTTGTTATTTGTTTTCATTTGTTCTATTTTCTCCATATTCTCACCATTCTTCTATCCCCTCCTCTCTCTGTTTCCCATCTCTCACTGTAGCTGGTACCATGGAGCGATCAGCCGGACAGATGCAGAGTCTCTGCTCCGGCTGTGTAAGGAGGCCAGCTATCTGGTGAGAAACAGCGAGACCAGCAAGAACGACTACTCCCTCTCCCTAAAGTAAGGACAGCCATTACTAATGAGCCACGTACTGTACAGTATGATAAGATACACAAGTGCACATGATAGCTGGGTGAAAACGAGTAACTGCACAGGCGCCAGACAATCTAGTCTGATAAAGTGTTGGAGGGTAATCAAATCCCACGTCTCTAGTGTCTCAGCAGCTACACACAGTTCTAGGTGGATTATCATATGCTCTGCTTGCGGAGGTCCTTGTGGACATATGCCCCAATAGTCTGCTGACTCTGCATATTCTGTACAGTAAACATTTTCATCTTTCAGACTTACCTCCTGCCCGTCTGTGGCCGTCCACCCCCCCTGGTAACCCCTCTGACATTGTTGACTCCTCCATTTTTTGACGGGCCCACATCTCCGTTAATCTTCAGCGACTCCTGATCTCTGCAACACACTTCAGGGAGTTCAGAGAAGCCAGTGAGATTGGCTTATTCTCGTCTGACATTTGGTAGAGGTTACGTTAGCTTGAAGGGCCATAGAGGTCTCACATCCTGTTATTTTTTGACAGCAAAGAAAGAGACAGATTTGGTTTTGGTTTACAGATTTTCACCTCCATCCACTGTCAGGACCAGGGGCCAGGACACAATGTCAGAAACATATAGATTACATTTTTTTTATGTCAGAACAGCTGCCAAAACCACTATAAAAAAAAGTGTGTCTTTTATATTATGTTAGCATTTGTTTTGGCAAATGATTTTCAAATGTAGTTAATATAAGTCTATTTTGCAGTAAGAGACCATGTGACACTTGGATAAATCCTGCGACGACCTTCAGATGAGATAAAAATTGTTAATTAGCGTTTGTGATTACAACACAACTAATGTAGCTGGAGGTTTGAATGTCTTGGCAGCGAAACACGATACTTTTCACTGCTCCATTCTCTTCACTTTACTGTAGCTGACAGCTCATCCAACGACCCGTCTTCACTGACTGTGCGACTGCTTCTTCTGCTTTACTGACTAATATGAGTCCTGAACTAATGTCAGTCAAAGCTGATGGCTTTATATGACCACAAACAGAAGGCATTCAATGACAGTCTCACTCCTTGAGTATGAAGACCCTGAAACAACCATATTTCAAAACATGTCACCACATGAACAGCCAAAACCAGGAGGATGACGTTCAAGGTGGCAAGCAAGGTGGTTTTATTTTGTAAAGCACATTTCATACATGGAGGTAGATTCAAGGTGCTGTGTAGGGACATTAAAAACAACATAGACAGAAAAAAACATTTAAAACTATTTTTCATCAAAATAAAAGATTAAAAAGAGCAGAGGGTGAAAAGATAAAATGAGCAAAAAAATATAATAAATTGAAAATAATACAAATAAGATGGATAGAAAGGTGTAAATATAATAATAATAATAATAAGAAGAATATAAAATGTAACATTTACTACATCCCCATATCATATATAAAGGTACATAAAAGCAATGGGGACCAAAGCCATAAAGAAATACTATAAACTGCTGTGAACAAGCTTTTTATTGCTTAGTATTCATCCTGAAGGCAATACAGACTACAAACGTTTCATCAGGAGAGTCAACGGCTATTAATCATTAATCTGAAATTGACAAAACTATTCCGTAGATGTGTTGTCTAAAAGAAGCCCTGAGCATAAAGTTTGAAACATAAAAAGACAAAAAACAGCATCATATCCCTCCACAAACAACTAAGAACCAGTAAACCATGAAGCAGATGTCTGAGTAATGAGGCCCATGTGAACTGAACCTCTGTCTTTAGTGTATGTGGTACAAAATAATACAGGGAGGGATTTTGATGAATGTTCTTCTAATGAGCTCCAAATAGTCTCACACAGCGTATGTACTATATATGACAGGTGTGTAAATTGCCTTTAGATAATGTATGTTGTGATTTGTCACTATGCAAATACAATTCAATTCAATTCAGCTCTGGGGCGCCAACACATGATATTATATTATCATATATATTATGATATTATAAGTTTGACTGAATTAATTAATCCATCTCCGTATTCTAGTGCAATGGAGCTAGGAGATGACCCAATGCTGAGGATTTTACTTTCACAATTGAAATCAGTGATTACTGTTGTGCTATTGTTTGTTCAAAATAAGACCAGTCCACACTGGGAAAGTGCTGAAACAATTGCAGCTGAAATATTATTAACAGATTCAATTAAACCAGGCAAAAATCAGAGCATGTGTTTAAAACTGTTTAAAACGTTCTGTTTGATAACGTTCTTACAAGCATTCATGTATTTACAATAACTCACATCCCCCAGCCGTCCAGCTGACCCTCAGTAACAAGCTGCATGACTGGAGTTTACCTACAGGAAGCTCAATTGAAAGCTCACAGTTACGCTTCATTTTAGCGTTACCATATCCTTGCCACTCACCTGCCCCACTTCTGTGACACACAAGAAAGGCTGTTTGTCACACTGGCGAAGTAGAAGAAGATAAAAAAAAAGAAAAGCCATGCTGAGAAGGCTGCGTTAGTTTCGGTGCAGCAGAGGTGTTTAAACTCTGTGACGCAGTGGGAAGTGTAGCAAAGGAGGTTCTGGACTTTGTAACCAGCTGAGGTGCTTTTACCCCGTCCGCCACGGAGTTGACTCCAGGGCTATACCCTAAAGGTTGTGGAGCCTAAAGCCGTTTGTGGGCTTATGATGGTAAATTAGTTGACAAAGCTGTAAAGCAATAAGCTTCTAATGAGTAATCATTTGATCTTGGCATTGACTTTACTGCTACACACCAAGTTAAGTTGTGTCTTTTTGATCCTTTGTAATAACACTGCAAACGGGTCACAATGAAGTGCCTTCACAAACTGAATATGTGTCACATCTGCAGGATAAGAAAACGTTTCCTGGAGGTTTCTGCTTCTCTTTCTCTTTGTGTGTGCATGTTTGTAGACACTGATGACTCAGATCTCGAGTAAACAAGGAGTCTAGAAAGCAATCAGGTGGCTGGTTCGTGGGAATGACAGGTGTCACCACACTGCAGGCGGAGGTGATCCTGAGTTCAGCCTGCTCGCACACCTCCCCTGCTGCCACACTGAAAATGAGCGGGGACCCGAGTGGAAGATCCTCCATGTCTGAGGTTGCTGAAAAATGTATAAGGCCATGAGGTGGCCCATACGTGTATTGCATTATTGATCAAGACAGACGTCGCTGAGACCTCCAGCCTCAAGAGAACTCTGGCAGTAGCAGAAAGCATTTTCTGTCTACTGCGCTGTCCTTTTTCTTTTCACATGCCCCTCACCACCCTACACGCCCATCCTTCCTCTGTTTCATCTTTCTGTTGAGAGAAATCTTTTAGCTGTTTGAAACGTATTAAACCCCTCACAAGTCTCTCAGAGCCCCGTGTCATCCTGTGTCTCACCTCACAAGAGAGCCCTGCACAGTGTGTTTCCATCGGCTAAGCAGAGAAACTGTTAGTGAAAGAAGAAAACCTTTCCAACAGAAGCTGTTTGATGCCAGAGCACAGTAGGAGAAGTGATATAGTCAGTTGAAATAGCATACAAAGAATCTTTGCAACTGCAATTGCACTCCTCTTCTTTCCTTGTGCTTTTGTGGTGTTTTTGTTAATTGTTTAGAAGGATACACACAGAGAAAAGATCTGATGTCCTGTATGTGACCCACCTGAGATGAATGACTACACAAATCTAAGTTACAACTTGAAATCGAAGCTAATGGCAAAACAGCATATTAACTGTACTTCTGCCAAGGAGGTTCTGTTTTCACACCATTCTGTCGGTTGGGTGGGTGGATGGTCCAATAGTTAGATAGTTGGATAACTGGATGGGTGGTTGGGTGATTGGATAGTTGGCTGAGCATGTTGGTTGGGTGGTTTGTTGGTTTGATTGTCAGCAGGATGACGCACAAACTATTGAATCGATTTACCGAAAACTTGGGGATGATGGGACACGTGCTAAGAAATGACCCTTTCGATTTTGGCCTGGTTCTGAACGGAGAGTCAGTAAATAAAATCTTTGATTGTGTGGAATTTGGGTCGGATCCAAATTAATATTTTTTTCAGCAATTGTAGAGCAACAAAAAGCCTGTTACTACCAGCCCTTGTAGCTGAGATAATGTGGCTTCTTTAGGGAATCAACAGTCTATATGCATCTTCTATGGTTTTAGAACTTTGTCAAAATGAACATGACAGATTTGGTGTGGAATCTAACGGGACTGTTTGGCCTGTTGTGCTCTACTTACTTCCATTCAAACTAATGGACGATGATAGATTTTGTCTTTAAACCTTCTAAGCCTGCTTTACACCACCAACCACACTACAAATCAGTTATTCA
Source organism: Platichthys flesus (assembly GCF_949316205.1). Lineage (NCBI taxonomy): Eukaryota > Metazoa > Chordata > Actinopteri > Pleuronectiformes > Pleuronectidae > Platichthys > Platichthys flesus. The sequence goes on along the minus strand of NC_084945.1, from coordinate 20,413,656 downwards.
TCGGTTGTGTCATACAGAGTGGTAGAGATCATCCTTGTAGACTTATTCAAATTGTGTTCATATGAAATAATGGGCACACAGGATATCTGATGCCCAGTAATGATTAAAAAGGTCACAGCATCTGCCAAGGATCATTATCTTTTGGCTGACGTCTTTGTTTTTAGTTTTCTTTTCTGGTGCCATGGATTCATAACACTGAGAGCATCGTTCATGCAGCAATTCAATATGTAGAAGGTGGAGATAAGTGGAGATTGCTGTCAGGCTCTTCCTGCTCTGAGGTCTACAGGGCTCAAATCAATGTCATAAACCTCAATAAACAGGACAGCAGACCTCCCCCAGAGAGATTCATTCTGATTAAACAATAGAGGGCCACTAGCACGAGGATATGATAACACCACAAAGGCTTGTCCTCTCTAAAATAGTCATTTTATCAGCAGCCTTGTTGTATTGCTCCGATCTCCTGATTTCTAACTCTGCAGGACCGTAACGTGATAAGCCGCCCTGAGCGCCGACTGGGAGCCAGCTGGGAATCTAAAAATGATGCTATTGATGTGTTTGCCATTTCAAGTGTAGCTCTGTGTAACCTGACGCCCTGCCTCCCTGAGCTCAGCATGAAGATTCATCGAATGCACTTAGCAGGGAGGATTCTGTTCTTTTTATAAATGAGATCCCCTGGCACCATTCGCAGGACGCTAGAACCATGTGGCAAAAGACATTTGTCCTGCTCTCCTGAAATCATGATGAACTTATTAGGCACGTGCTCAAATACTGAGGCCAGAGATATGGTAATTGAGAAGTCAGATAGCTGTTTACTTCAGCTTGCAGCCTGCATGCTCAGAGATATCTCAGAAATGAAAAAATATTCTCCGTCATCGGCCATTTACAGTTCATAATTCTCAACAATTTCTTCATCGCATTTGCTGTTGTAATAATGATAATCAGAGTAATCTCATCTACTTAGATTAAACATAATCTCACATCAAGATACGTTATTAGTTTGAATTTGTCCCTCAATTGAACCCTGTACGTTCTTTGCTTTTTTCCACTTCAGCGTTATCTCTGTGCTGGTTTCTCTCTGTGCATCAGGGAGCAAGCACATCCGCGGGCTTTACACATGCAATTATGAGATAAGTGAAGAATGGACATGCCTCGTGTTTAAGGTGCCAAGAGCCCAGTTCTCGCTCCTGTTTATCACAGATAATGGGAACATACACAAATACTTACATGTGTTAACATTGGCAATTTAATCAATGACCTCAAAGGCAGTGATTACTCTGCTTGTTTGCTCGACTATTTGTGAACACATGGATGTCATGTGAAGGTTGGAAACCCTCATGGACATTCTCAACCACCCGATCTTATCCAAACCAGAATCTGCTCTTATGTGTATCGCTGCCAGGAAAATAGTCCCACACCCTCGGCTTGTTGATAGAATAAATAATACATCCATCTGTCCCATTCTCGCAACCACGATATCGTAAGAGCACCTTGAGGGAATATCTCCAAATTTAGATGAAACATTCACTGTGACTCGAGGATGAATTGATTAGATTTTGGTGGTCAAAGGTCAATGTCACTGTGACCTTACAAACATGTTTTTGGTCTTGTAAACGCTACATTTCAGGAACACCTTGAGGTAATGTCCCCAAAGTTTGATAAAAAAATTCACGTGGATTCAAAGATTAACTTATTAGAGCTTGTTCAGTCAAGGTAAAGGTGATCTCCTGTTCTGGTGAATGTGATATATCAAGAAGATTGCAAAGAAACTTGGACTGAAGCTTGACCTTATTCGATTTTGGAGGTCAAAGGTCAAGGTAAGATACCCCAAGACGACTTGAGACAATTTCTTCAAATCTGTCACATATGTTCATTTAGAATCACAGATCAACTGGTTAGATTTAGGTGGTCAAAGGTCGCAGTGGCCTCATCATTTTTGTTTTGTTTTTGTAATTATATTTAAAATTATATAACACCTTATATAAAGTATAGGTTTGAGTTTAGTGAGTTGATTGTGCACATTTTGTTGACGGAGCTTGTGATACCCACTTGTAGAAAGATGGCCAACAGTAGCCCTCGTGCTGCTGATTGAAAAAGTGATTATGCAAATGTTTCTCACATTTGCATTTTATTGAGCTATTCAATTGAGTATATTTAGAGCAGGATATGAGGACCATTAGTGTCGTATCAGTCCATCACTAAAGCTTACTGTTGCATCACTTAATAACAACAAAAAGGGACTTTTCTATTTTTAGGCTTAAGATTACTGGCAAGATGTAAACTGTATTGATCAAAGGCTTCTAGAAACACGGGAAGCTTTTAATTTGCCGTGTATTTATTTCTGTAGCCTAAGTGATTTATCCTGGGGGTTCATTAGCAATGCCCTGGTGCTCTGGATGTGAAACCTACAGCCTCGAGCAGCCTGGCTTTTAGTCTGCTCCCCTGGCAGCTCCCAAGTTATCAGAGGTAATCCAGCTTTCAGAACGTTGTCACGTACTGTTGGGAGCAACGACGGGGAGAGTAAATGAGAAAGGAGCTGATGTGTTCTCTTCCCAATATATTCAGGTTCAGTCTCACATACTTTTCTCTTCAAATGATTTTTTATAGGGGGGGCTCTTGGTGTTTCAGTGTCTGTGTTTCTGTCGATCGATCCTCCAACTCTGTTCCAGACTGAAATATCCTTAAAACTATTGGATGGATTGCTTTGAAATTCCGTACAGATAAACATGGCTTTGGTGATCCCTTCATGTTTCATGTAGCGGCATCAGCAGGTCCAATTTTTTACTTACCCTCTGCAATTACTCAACATCTGCACATCTTTGCAGAGATACTCACAGTTTCACTCTTCCCACAGTCCAAAGAAAGTCCCCATTGGCCCTGATGGAGCAACAGACTTTACCTTTTTATGACATCATGCACAAAATGTTGTTCTACTAGAGTCTGGGGAAGTTTTTACAAATATAAAACCGTTGTGGTTTAATATTCATTGTAAAAAATAATATATATATTTGCCATTCATGTTAAAGGTTTTGCGGACGTCTGATTTATGATGAACATACCTCCATGATTCTGATTCGCTGTCCGATTATGTGGCTTTGATGTTGTAGAAGCTAGTCTCCATGTAGTTGAAGATCTTGATCTCTTGACCTTGTTATTGTCCAACTAACAGAGTGTTTTTTCCGTCCCTGTCTTTTGTCTCCCCGTGTCTCCAGGAGCAGCCAGGGCTTCATGCACATGAAGTTGTCGCGGACAAAGGAGAACGAGTACATCCTGGGCCAGAACAGCTGCCCGTTTGACAGCGTGCCTGAGATCATCCATTTCTACTCCAGCCGCAAGCTGCCTATCAAGGGTGCCGAACACATGTCCCTGCTCTACCCTGTAGCCATTAGGACACTATAGTGCCATGGGTCACCTGCAGGCGTCGGCCCCCTGCAGCACTCACTGGACCACTCTCAGTGGCTCCACTCTTCCCGTCCACAGCCCCGCGGGCTCATGGGAAGACGAACAATGGCATCCCAAACTGCTGATACTCACTCACCTCAAACCTGTTTTGAAGGTCTACTGCATACTATCTCATTCTTACAGACTCAATGTTTGCGAAAAAGTCTTTATTATTTTATGTTATTATATTCTATTTTATTTTTTTATTTATGACAGTCACCCAATTCATTTCGTCACAGACTGAGGAACATCATTTCATTTATTCTTGAGCTGACCCCGCCTGGCCCTAAGCACTCACAGAAAAAAGAAAGGTACATCATCAGACGTAGCTTCTGTCCTAACATGTTGTACCTTCTTCCTCAGCGCGCGTCATGACAGTTGTGTGTGTGTGTGTAATTTTCTCCTTTGGTTGGGCTCTGCTGTTATTGTAATTGTTTGTAAGGGGACTTGAAGATTGTAAGCGCCGTGTAAGGAAAGCAACTTTTACGGGGCACGTGAGGGATATTATCCACATGGGCGCCATACAGTGTCCAGGATATTGAATAGATTTGCCGTGTTATGAGTGGTATTTCCCCAGCTGCACGGAGACAACAGGCCTGAGAGCTGTGCAGATTGATCTCTCTATCTTGTCATAGTGCATGCTGTCTGCTATCCATCACCGCGTGGGTGTATCACATCAATGACAGTGTAAGTACCATAGTGGTGAGACAGGCAGGGGAGCGTGATGGATGGGTCGTCCCATCCAACACAGTACAATTGGCCGAGGCAAGTGACCAGAGCCTGTCCAAATGGACCAAATTACCCCCGCTGCCCCTGCTTAGTGTGGCTTTGCATCGGGAGAATGAAATATGCCTGCATTGTCTACCTCAGAAAATCAATTTCATTCGCCCATCTGCAGATCAATAGGTACAATGGGATTGCAGACATCGATCTACCCCTCCACCCTCGACATTCCCAATCCCCTCAAAATTGCATCATTGCTTTTAGGAATATGTTTTTTTAATACAATTAATCCAAGATTTTTTTTTTCCGAATGAAAACATTTTCATTTTCATCAATTTTCATCCAGATCCGCAATTGTATGTGGTCACTAATATGATACTATGTGATGTCAGTAACAAATGTTTGGTTAATGCCTTATAATGCATGGGTCAAATCAGTCCGCGAGATCAGCTGATTTCTAATTCTGCTTTTATCGATTGTTCTGTGACTGTAATTAATTCTGGGGTAATTGTTACTGATGTGTTACTCCTGTGTGACCCCCCCCCCCCCACCGGCCTCCACCCTCATCGTCCTGTGCCGATGTGATCATGTTTTTTGGGAACTACTCCAGCCTCTACTAACTGTGGTGCTTTGCATTTATGTTGCTTCAAGTTATGCTCAATGCACGTTTGCCTCAGTGGCCACGACTCGAGTCACGGTGTCTCCTGACCAACGGGATCGCCGGAGCCTCATGCGAGAGACAGTGGCCTATTCTCCTCGGACCAATCACAACGCAGCCTGTTTGAACCGGATAAAGACCTACTTTCGACCCGTCATGCTCTCTGTCATCGACCTTTTACTACCAGATGTGCAGACGTGTGAATGTGAGTGAGGATGCATGTGTTGGGTGCTGGTGTGCAGATGTGCACAGACTCTCTGAGTTCTAGTGTTTTTAAAGCCGCTGGTACAAACTGGTGAGAGTTATTGATCAGTACTCTCTTTTTTTCTTGAACATGAATTAAACAACCTCGAGTCGAAAATGTTCCTGTCGCGGTTTCTCATTGACCAAATTTAATTTTAAGCAACTCGCAGTAATGACCTCTACGTGTTGGGACCTGCTCTCTGCAGTTGCAAAATTAAATCGTTTTTTGGTTTATGGGCAAATCCTAATCAAAAAAAAAAAAAAAAAAATGTGGCCGCTTCGTCTGAGCTTTAAATGGCCGACACCAGGAACCAGAAGCGTGACCTCTGAATACACAGTCTGGCTTCAACTATATCCACACTGTGCACTATGCAACTCTATAAACTGCAGTCGTTGAAGGGAACATGATTGTGGGAGTGTGTGCCTCCGCTAAATACGTTGACATGTGATGGTACAAAAATGTCCACAGGGAAGAGATGTAATCAGCAGAATGACCTGAATAGTAAGAAGCCCTTTGCAGTGGGTGGGATGTGCACGTTGTCGGGGCAGCGTGCACGCCGACGGCCGCTAGATGAGTGCAGTACGTTATATGAGGCTGTCTGTTCATGTGAGGAGGCAGCCGCTACAGCTTTAGTAGGGATTAGAATGTTGTTGCAGTGGACCTATGTATTTCCTTGAAAGAAGATATTGCAGATTTAAAAAAAACTATGTGTGATAGATGTGTATTCTGTATGTTGTAAATGTTCCCCCCCGTAGAAGAGATCAGACAGTAGAGGCTCTTTATGTAGTTACTGCTGCTCATGAGAAATTCTCTACTATAGGGACGAGCCGGTGTGTGATGGCCACACTGCTTCGAGAGAGGCCTTAGCTTTGAGAGAGGGAACTGGTGGGAGGGAGAGAATGGGGGGGGGGGGGGGGGCGGCAGAGTGGAAGGTGTTAGGACACGAAGATGGATTCTCTGCAATCAGCAGACGCATTCTTCACATTCGTGTGTTTCTTATATTAGAACCTGAAAGAGCCCTTCCCCTCCCTGAGAAGTGTCTTAAAGTGCGTGTGCGTGTGGGTACACACAGTCGTGTGTGTGTGTGTGTGTGTGTGTGTGTGTGTGTGTGTGTGTGTGTGTGTGTGTGTGTGTGTGTGTGTGTGTGTGTGTGTGTGTGTGTGTGTGTGTGTGTGTGTGTGTGTGTGTGTGTGTGTGTGTGTGTGTGTGTGTGTGTGTGTGTGTGTGTGTGTGTGTGTGTGTGTGTGTGTGTGTGCACTGGTGTAAGCAGCCATCTGCCATTGACTTGCCCTGTGTGTATCTAGTGTATCACTTTACTGTGGTAAAGTGGCATGTGTGCGTTTCCTTTGTGTACATTGTCGTGCCACGTTATGTATGCACTACTATAACATATCTCTGTACAGTCCCTCATGGCCAAATGTATATACTGAATGTATTGTATGGGGACGTAGAGGCATCAAGGTTCAAAATAAATAAAATTGGGTTTATGAGTTTAAACGTGCGACCGGATATATTTGGTTTTACTTGCAACACACATTGAACACAGACACAATAAAGCAAAGGTATAATTATTTATTAAGGAGAAAAGCCCCTTCCTGTGTCCTCAGCTGGTTACCATGGTGAAGCCCTTTGATAGATAGTGAAGAGCCACCACTGTTTGAGTCAAGGACAAAACGCTGGAGCTATTATCCAACCAGTACTCCAGCTCTCGTTCTCTATTGATCCACTTTCCAGCACAGTGCTGTAACATCTATTTTGACTCTGCCTCTCATGCCAGCAGTTTCCTCCTGATGTGTCTGTGTGAAGCTGCTGCTGAGGTTCTTCCTGTGCTCACAGCCTGCAGGTCCATTTGAGTCTTTCACGGCAGCATCTTGTGCATGTGAGAGGTTTTAGAGCACGCTGAGACTTCAATGAAGCAAAAATCACATGTGCCTCTAGACATTTGAAGAAAGTATTTACCTCAAGTGATCATCTCAAACCTTTCTCAGCAAACAGAGAAGACGCTGTGGTGTGGATTTTCAGGTCACACAATAATTCTGGTGAAAGAGCTCTTTACTTTTACAAATGTTCTGCATTTATACACACACAAACACAAATTCCTACAGTGCATCTATGTACATACTGTATCTATGTGACACGCAGTAGATGCACAATTTGTATTTTTCGCACAGTGTCGGCACAGCCTTCAGGGATTCTGTATCTTGCACAAGGGCACTTTGGCACGCAGAATGGTGGAGAATGGAATTGAACTAACAACCGTCTTGTTAGTGGACAACCCACTTTACGTCCTGAGTCTCAGCCACAAATACAAACTAAATGATGATCAAAAATCCCTATTCAATATTCATGTGTTATCAACAACTCTGTTCATATTTGTTTAAAAACTGAATTAATGGACAGCAAGTGTTCAAACTGAACGTCTGATTTCCCCATAACTGGTTCTATATTTGCACTGTAGACAAACACAACCAAGTTTAATGCTTTGCAACAACGAAGACTAAAAACAAGATGTATATTATTGTGTTTATGCTTTGAACCATATGCAACCACAGTCAGTTAAGATGCACATTGCTGCTATTTTCTCTGCGTTCTCAACCTTGATTACTTTTTCAGACACAAAGCTATCACACACCCTGGGGGGTGCAGCATGGAAAGGAAACTGCAGACTCCAGTGTTCAGTGCTGATGAAGGTGATGTTTGATAGTGAGATCGCATATACCTTCACACTAAAAAGCGTTTTCCGAGCTGCTGCATTTTTCATGGAGTACTTTTTGGCCACTGAACAACTGGCAGGCCTTCAGGAGAGGGCGCAGGTAGGGATGTAAAGAAAGGAAGCGCTGAACGCTGCACCGCCTCTCGAGCTGGCACGACCTGAAACACACACACTCTCTCACCTCAAGCTCGGAGCCAGGCGGTGAAGAAACTTTGTCTTCAGTGCCTCTGGCAGGGAGAGTTTGGCAGCCACATGCTCAAAACGGCTCCAATACTGTGTGTGTGCAAAAGTTAACATGTTTGTTCGACAGAGGGTGAAATCAAATATATCATTGCTTCACTTTGTGTGAGAGCTTTTGAGGATTTTCTTAAAAATGGCTACACAAAGCTTCAACCTAAAAAGTCAGGAATCTAAAATAGGAATCGATTCAACATTGTTCAAATGGCTCCACGTGTCATTTCAGATTGAGTCGTTGTTTTTTTTTTTATCCAATCTGACTCTTATCAAATCCACGACTTCAAACAAGCAGTGAAATTGTTATTTTCCACTCGAACCCGTCACAGTGGTTTCCGGCCTGATCTTTGCTTCTCCCTCCGCTGCAGCTCCTTTCTCCTCCAGAGAAGCTCCATCAAGAGTCAAAGCACCTGGGATGAAATGCATCAAAGAGGCTTTTGAGGGCAGGAAAAAAAAGAATGCTGGAAAAAAAAAGAAGAATAGAAGAATAGAAACGTAGCTTGAAAGCAATGAATGGGCCACGGAGGGATAGAATCGCCTTGTGTCTGTCAGAACCTCATTTCATATGCCGCTCAGTCAGACCGGGCACAAAACAATCTCAGGTAACAGACCGTATGTTAATAACCCCTGAAGTGCCCTCTCTCCAGAAAGACAAAGGCAGACAGAGCACATCATATCAACCATGTCTGCTGCTCTGGCACGACAGAGGGGTTCAACCTGACAGAAGAGCGCCGCTATTGTTCTGGCCTGATTGGACGAGCTTTTACACCGTCTCTAAAGATCTGCCATTGATTGTTTCTATTGGCTTTAACACGTTGGCCTGTGAGGGCGCGGTGCAGATTCTCGCTCACTACCTGAATCCCAGGTCAGTGCAGGAGTAACGGGGCAGATGTGCACCAACTTCTAAGCTCCCAGCTGGGCTTCATGTGGAAGCAACTTTTCCAGCTGCTGAGGCGTCTTCCTTCTCAGGGTTAGTGTGTGAAGAGGGACCAGTGATCACAACGATAAGGTTAAACAGTATAAGGAAAACATTACTACTGCTGCCAATGAATGACTTATACAAATAACTGTTGAATGACCCAACTGTCCCCTCACGAAACCAGATTTAAATTCACTGGAGTCAGATTTTTGGGGATCTGCACCAAATAACACACACTCGTAAATATCAGTCCTCTAAACACGTCTGATGTATCTTTTCCATCGACATCCATGAATCATTAGAAAAGCACCAGAATGTAATGGGTTCTTTTCTGGGTCACGCCCCACTTCTCCACAAAAGTTCATGGAAATCGGTCGAGTGGTTTTTGAACCTTTTTTATTCCTCTAGTTTTAAAGAGATGAATATACAATTTAAATACGGCTGGAATCACCACCTTAAATATTTAATACATCTTAAGGTGATGAAAGTGTTGACGGCTGTGAACCAAGCTTATCCGTTCACAAACTGTTCTGTCATCTCACTTCTCTCTGGCCACAAAGGATCGATATCAGTCCGGGTCCTGGGAGGTCACACACGGTCCATTCTCCTGTGGAGGTGGCTCAGGGCTCACAACATGAAGGGGCCTAAACGTGATGTGTAATAACGTCTCCTCTATTCTGCCTGTGACGCAGTGTCCTACACTGTCACCATGACAACTTCCCATGGTGATTCTCCACAGTGAATTGTTAAGAGTAGCCTGAAAGCTGCCGTTAAGAAGGATGAGGTCATGTGTGCACGGAAAATATGAAATATTAATTTACTATATAAATATGAAAACTATTTACCATACGGCAACATGTGATTTCAACGAGGGGAAAACAAATTCAGCTACTCTCTCACCACAGTCTCAACAGTCTCCTTCTTGTCAGACGAGCCAGAGAGACGATGAGGCCTCTTATTCACCTTGACTCTTGCTGCAGCCACGATGCAGATAAATCAGCGGGGTGCCAATCCCTTTATAGTTTAAAAACACCCTTGGAGGCCGTTGGGAGGTGGGGACAGGCTGCAGGTGTGTGTGCAAAGAAACCAGGGACGGGGACAGACGGACACAAAGCGCCGTGCTTTGTGAAAGGGCCAATCGTCTGATTGAGCTGTCACAGTCACAGATGCAGTCATAAAACTAAGCAGGGCAATTACTGTAGATGGAGAAGGGAAGCAGGGCAGGAGGAGGGGGGGGGGGAGCAATATGTCCTTCCACCCCCCCCCTCCCCCCAAGAAACACACAGTGAAGGGAGACAATGAGACAAAGCAAGTGTTTCTGTCTGTGATAAGGCTGAGGGGACACAAAGGGGAGGAGGGGGGCTCAGCTAATGGAAGCGATGTCCTGACAAGCCCATCAACGTCTCCGGGGATGATGCTGAAGCCATCACCTTATCTGAGCAACTTCCATTTCTCTGTTACAGCCTGTCTGAGCTCATTGTCCTGTCTGACATATGAAATCACACAGCTACGGATAAAAGAACCATTTATTAGACGCTGATCCACAGAGGGCAGATCAACAGCGGTCATTTACATTCAGGGAACGAGGGAAAAAGGGAAAAAAGCAAATAAGCGGTTGTTAAACACGAACTGCATTGCCATCTAGTGTACAAAGATGGGGACTACATCAGCTGCAGGAAGATGACGTAGCTGCAGTAGATGATTAGTAGAAAGGGTATTTTCTCTAAAGTTTCATTCCTTAGTCACATACTGAGAGAATCTTTGACTAATTTGCTCCTGGTTTTCATACACGTCCTGAAACACAAATCCAAGTGTTGCATTCTTAACTACATTAAGTTTGATGGATAGATAAACTGGTGTAGTGTATTTCCAACCAATAACAGGAAGACTTCTTGAGTTGTTGAGGTAAACATGTTTTATTTTATTATAAGTCAAATCAATACAAACACTGTGTCATGACCTGTGGTATGTGGAGCTGAGCTGAAATGGTTCATGTGTGTTTATTTAAAGGTGTATGTCTCTTTTCTGTCATTTCTGAGCAGCAGCATTATAGGCCTCCTCACGCTCTGTCCTCTGTCCTCTGTCCTCTGTCCTCTGTCCATGGTGTGTGTGAGCTCAGAGTCCTGGGCCTCCAGCGAAGATGAGCTCCAGGGCGGCCTGGATGTCCCCCTCTGTGGCCTGCAGCGCCCTCAGCATCAGCTCCTCGTCCTGGATCCCCATGTCCCTGAGCTGCTGCATCTGGGACTGCCAGCGTCCCTGGTCAAACCCCAAAACATTATGATTAGTCAAAAGATCCTCCTGGGGTAGCAGTTCTGCAGGCTTAGAACATACCTTCAACTGATACCACTAAAATACTTCATTAATACATCATTTTAAATGTTACAACATTTCCTGAGCACATTTCCCCTCCATGAAGTGAATATGGGGATGATTCGGCCGGCTCCCAGTCTCACCTGCAGAGCGGACATGTTGGTGGCTTGCAGAGCTTGTTGTAGAGCCTGGCTGAACAGATCGTTACTGACTGGGGTCCCTGCTGGCATCGGGGCGACGCCACTGGAGGGGTCCGACTACATTAAATACAGAAATACAGTTAAGGAAAGAAAAGCTAAATAGAAGTATTATCTGCAGGAGTGAAGCCAAGGTTTGATTCTGTCCAACCAGATAAATTCTAACTCAAACCAACGCAGAGTTCTATTTAACACCATTAAGCCTGATACAGACCACAGTAACCACCTTATTCATCATTTGATGTCATCAGGTCTAATACGTGTGTGTGAAGTGTGAATCGTTGCTGCACAGTTTTATCCTGGTTGAGGTTGAAATGCTCTGGAAAACCAGTTGATGTCCATCAGTTCAGTGGTTTAAACAGAACACATGCAATGGTTTGTACATATTTTTTAAATGTAATAACTCTCACCTGGCTTGCAGTCGTGGGAGTGACCGCGCTGCTGTCCGGCGTGCTGGCCAGGGCCAAAGCGGTCGCCAGCTCACTCTGCGTGATTGGTCGAGGGCCTGCGGCTCCGCTGTGGCTCAGAGACACTGGGCGTAATCCTGCTGAGCCCCCCGCTCGGCTGGAGGGTCCGGCTGGGCTTCCCTGTCACACACATTTAGAAACATAGGTATGACCTCATGACCTCAGGATTATCACTTCTCCTGAACATGTGTGATGATGACGAGCAGGAACTGAAGGGACTCACCGATTGGAAATCGTCATCGTCGTCAGACATGCCGTCAAACATGAAGCCTCCTGGGAAACACAAATAATGAGCCACATGTGTTTAGTGGAAACAACAAAAAGTGATTGTAGGTGAATCAGAAGAACTGTTTTAATCTCAAACATAAGTGATCTATTTTCAAAGACCAGACACTATACTGCTATCAAAAAGATTTAACCATTACAATGTGAATTCAGTTGTTTTAATATTTGGAGCTTTTCAACAGAAAACGTATCGTTATTAGTATAACTATTATTAGTTTGACTGTTGGTGAACTCACCAGGCATATCCCCGTAGGAACTGGCAGACACGTTGCGAGAGGAGCTGGCGCTGGACTGCGTGGGCATACTGCCCGCCACAGAGTGCAGCACCAAGATGATGGCGTTGACAAGCGCTGGGTGTGAACTGATTAATCTGACGAGAGACAAAGTAGAGATGTGACATTTAATAGGCTTACGAATGTGTGCGTGTGTGCCAGAGACAAAATAACGAGCAGCACTCACATATCCAACATGCTCGGGTCTGTGAACTGCACGAAGAGGTCTTTGTCTTGGAGAACACCTGAACAGATCCACGGGGGAAATGTTACTATTTACATATTTACAAGGTGTAATCAAATACAACCAAGCAGGCCTCACCTAAAGCGATTGGGTCTGATCGGAGTCCCGGAGTGGCCACGATGATCTGATCCAATGACTCTTTATTTGTTAGCATTTTATAAACCTATGTGTGGGAGACAGACAGAAAGTGCCATTTTAGCAATATTTTAAAAGAGATGCATCAGTCACTGTGGTAACTAAAAGAGGAATGTGTAAATGTCTACATACATTTGTAAATCATTTATTTCAGACTTGTATGTAGTTTTAACTGTAGATAATAACGTTTTTTTAAGTAAAGTGGAGGAGATAAACCAGCGAGTCGACAGCATGTCAGACAGAAATGAGCAGCAACAAATGGAACCACTGCCCAAACATTTTAAATCATAATACAGCGCTGAATATATGAATCCTCAACAACACAGTGAATCTCTGCTGTACTCCCACGATTGTTGCTGCTGTCAGAGTTTAGCAACATTACTTGATTTTTCACAAAAAGAAAACCGTGCTGTGAGAGGAATCCTCTCCAGAAGCTGAGTTATGTCGATGGTTGAAACTTTCTTCAGTGCTCTGTTGTTTGTGAGATGACCCCGTCTGATGCTAACCAGAATCTCCATCAACACATCGGTTATCTGTGCCTGAAGCATTATCGATGAGAGAGCTGCCAAATCCAGTGTGGAGAAGAGTTATATGCCCTTTCCTATCTGACCTCTCTCTTTTTCACTCAGACTATTTGTGTCTGGTAGGTTTACGGTGTGTCAGGAAGGTGCCAGACTTCAACAGCCGAACCTGTTTCTGTGACAGATCATATTTGACCAGCTCTGAGGCGTCCGGGTTCTGTTCCCACTAAAATCTAGTCTCAAGTCAAAAAGATTGAAGGTCAAAAACTAGTAAAACATAAACACCCAATTGCATTCCTGCATTTTACAGTGAAGGACGACATCATTAATGTTTTACTATGTGTGAGGCAAGAGAAAGTTCCCAAACTCTGCTGGATGCAGTTTATTGAATGGATCAAATCCCACAGACAGGGTTTGGATTGAGGATGAACTCCATGTCCTCACCAACCACTGTCTAATTGAATGACAAGTGTGCAAAATTTTCAAAAAGATCAGAGAGGTAGAATATGATCATTAGGATTGCATCAGGTCTGTGTGGGTTGTCTCTGGGTTTCCTCTCACACTCCAAAGACATGCAGCCTATTCTAATTGGAGACTCAAACTGTCTGTATAGGTTTGAATGTGAGCATGATTGGTTTTGTGTTTTTTTTTTTTTTCTCCACATGACAAGCCACCAATACACAGGTGACATGTCGAGGGTGGACCATGCCTTTTGTCCAATGTCAGGTGGGATTGGCTCCAGCCACCCTGCAGCAGGCGATAATACATATTCGTATATTAACAGGCCAGTAAATCTAAACAAGATCTAAACCAAAGACTGAGATTTTACCCAAATAATGGGCACATATTTGGGGATAGAGTATCAGTATCATTTACACCCTCTGGAGCTTTGTAGGGAGAATATTTCCCAGGGCAGTTCACTGTGGGCTCTTACTGGCTGGACACTCTGTTTCCTACTCACCGAGTCTCTGTAGGAAGAGTTGAGAGAGTGAAGAGCAGCATGAAACACTCTGAACTCTCTGGCTGCAGTCGCTCTGTTCACAGGCTCTGGATCAGAAACACACACACACACAATTAGATTACGATTTTCTGTTTCACGGACAGTACTCCAACACAAATATCTCACACACACACACACACACACACACACACACACACACACACACACACACACACACACACACACACACACACACACACACACACACACACACACACACACACACACACACACACACACACACACACACACACACACACACACACACACACACCTGGATTGTTCTCTGGCTCTGGCCAAGTCTTTTTGAGGATGTGCAAGGTGGATCCTGGTTGAATCCCACTGGCATCCAGTGTGAGATCATCTTTAAGTTTCCGCCCACAGTGGACCAGCTCTGATCAGCAACATGAACACACAATGAGAAGATCACATGTGTGTTGTGTTGCCAGTGGCTCACACAAACACAAACACAAACACAGCCACATTTCATCCACAGCTGTAACAGACCTATGAGCTCAGGGTCCGGGATGGAGTCTGCGAGCTGAGCTGCCACAAGTTGCTTCAAGGTGGCGACTCTGTATCCTCCAGGGGACACATCTCCGGGCATCATGTCCGGGAAGTGGAAGGTGGATTTGGGCCGATCCGCCAGCTTCAGAGATAACTGCCATTCTGAAGACATCATGTCTGACAGACACAAGAGACACGAGAGACAGTCTTGACATGGGAGCAGCATTCAGTAAGCTAGCTGCTGAAATGACTGCGAGGACATTCACTGTCAATGTGTTCGCTGAAAGTCAAATATCGTCATGCATATTTGTGTTTTGTTAACTCTTAACATTAATAGGTAAGCGTTTCTTTATGGGGAGGAAAAGCTGTGTTAGCAACGACGGTTAGCTACTTAGCCTTTGCTACATAACTGCTTCGGTTTGCTGAGTTAGCCGCGAGCTGTAAGTGTGGTACCGTTGGTTCAAACAACGCGTCGATAGCATTGAAATAAATGTCGAACAGAAACAACAACTCTATAAAAGAACTGCACACTCACCGCTTATTTGTTGACAGTCGATTCACTTCCTGGCTTAAGTCAGGTGGTCCCAGGAACGTTCACGTCCCCTGTGAAAAGTGAGGAGATTTTACCACTCTGTGTTCCCCAACGTATCTATGTCTATTAATCACTGGAAAACTGTAATACATGCACACACGCACGCACACACACACACACACACACACACACACACACACACACACACACACTCACACACACACACACACACACGTGCATACTGGTCCTCTTGCTTCTTTCTTCTCCTCCACCATGCTCCAAATTGATTTTCCTGTTGCATATTCAGTATTTTCCAAAGCCGTGTAATGTTTTGGAAAAAGTGACTCCAGACAGTAAGTTGTGCTGTCTGTGTTTAAACGATCACCAGTCTAACTATAAATGTATTTGTCAGAAGAATCTCTGCTCATAAAGCATAGAGCTTTACATTCACAAATCCATGTTAATGAAAACACAAAGTGGAAAGTGGTCATTTAAATACAACTCTCTTTATGTAATTATTGCAATAGTAGCAAGATAACAAAAGTTCAATGTACTGTATATTTTTGATTCAACGGTTATGCATTGTGTAAGCAAGGTGAGGAAGTATAACACAAAAATGATCTACCTCTGATTTGATAAATGTTTTCCTGTTTATCAAGTGTTTGTCAAAAGTTTAAAACTACAATCTCACTCAATGTTCAAACAAAATTATTGTTTGAACTAATATATTTATTTATGGCTATAATATATTTATTGTGTTATTTATCAATGTTGAATTATGTGAAATATGTTTTCTTCTTTACACTTTATGCCGTATCCCCAAAATATCGTGCCTATAATGATAATAATCTAGACTGATACGAATTGCTTATTTTGATATGCTTCTTCTTCTTCTTCTTCTTCTTCTTCTTCTTCTTCTTCTTCTTCTTCTTCTTCTTCTTCTTATTTTTATTATTATTATTATTAACAACACTATTTCTATATTAATATCATTAACAAACAGCCATTACATAGAGCTTCACAAAGAAGACAAATAAATATAAGAATACAAAACACAAATTGCAAATCAATGCAAACTATTTCAAAATCAAAGATTGAATTCTGTTAAATCTAAAATCAGAGACAGCAGATCAAATCAAACAGCATCATTTAAAGATCGCTGATAAGGCAAAAGCAAAACAAAGTGATATCGCAATCATATCAGCCATATTTTAAGACAGATATGTGGATGAAATAGTTCTAAACATTATACAGCACAAAAACGTGTTTACAAAGTGCTTAGACATAAAAACAGAAAACAAAACATCACCCAGCTGTATCAGCTTTAGTGGTGCGTTCATGGACCGTATGATAAATCAAAGTCACACCATACTGGTATAGATAATAAGTGATGTCGGGTGTCCACATACAGAGTCTCTTCACACACACGCACACACTCACACACTTTGATTATATGATCCACTGCAGCAGAGTGGAGGTGCGTTCACGGCCGGTGCGTTCAAACAGTTAACTCCGGGGGTCTGCGCTGAGCAGCCTGGTTTCCCCCCGGCATGACGTCACTGCTGGACAAAGCAGCAAGGAGTGGTTTCAGTGAAGAGAAGCGTTTCCCAGATCAGTGGAGCAGACCCAGAGAGTGTGAAGATACAAACTGCATCCTGTACTTCTGTTCAGCGACACACACCCCGATAAGAACAGGACTGTTGTTGTTTCCCCCACAGAGGAATGAACCACTGAGGGGAACACGTCGACAGGAGAAGAGTACCCGCCGCCGGACTGCTGGAGCTCTTTCTAAGTTTGGTTTTCTACTCACATGGTAAGACTGGAGAACCCGAGCAGCTTTTTATATGTAGATCAACTTAAAGTGCAAGAGTAAAGTTCAGTTATGTGTGAAGACGAGCAACAGCTGGACAGCCCAGGGCTCATGAGGTCAGAGCAGCTGGTTGTTCAGCTCTCCTCTCTGCCCCATCCTCTATCTGCTCTCATGGCTGTCTATATAAATATATAAACTATAAATACTCACTGCAGATACGTGCTAAGCTGTGTTATATTGTTCCTCAGATGCTGCAAGTAACAGTCATGACTGAAAAGTACTGCGCCTCCTCTCGACAAGAAGGGAACACTGCATCAGTGCATTTCATCAGTGCAACTATCATAATTCAAAATGGGGCCATGAAGGTGCTTTTTCATTTACTGGCACCAGACGTGGCGAGGTTTCCAAAAATAAACCCGCAACCAGGGGATGACCTAGATAATAAACAAGGGCCAATTTATATTTTTGTATGTTCTGTAAATGTATATCAGATATTGTATAATTTATATTATTGTCATTGCAGAGAGAACAAAAACACATAAGACAAAAACAGCTGACAGCAGCTAAAAAGTAAAGTAAGAAATGAAATGATACAAACAAATAGAGCTGGGCGATTGAAAGAGATTACAATAATTATCCCAGTATAATTTTCATATCTAGCAATATAACAAAATCTTCCAGTTGCTATACTTCTTATCTGTTCATGCATGATAAACAGGTATGATACATAAGTGTTTTTATTGTTGAGTTTAAACCCCTAATTTTCACTTACTTTCAATAACATGCTGATAATAATCGATAACGACTGAACGACATTTTGATCTTATTTCTGGCCATATTGCCCTGTAAACAAAGATACATAAAATATATTAAAACACACTAAAATAGTATGTACAAGCATGTACAGGTGTAACATATAAAATCAGTGAGAGGGTTTACTATTAAAGATTACTTATCTGTTTTAAGACCACCGGAAAAAAATGTAAGGTACAGTTGGATGCCCACATGGAGATTCATATACAGTATATCTGTCTTCATACAGGGTGTAGTTGGATTAAGACCTGTGTAGGTTTGATATGTACGTATCAGGATAGACTGAGTTATTCCCAACCTGCTGTGTGACAACTAACAAGTGCTCACAAGACCAAACTGATCAATAAGAGTATATTCAAAATGGGGGAAAATCTGCTACACTAATTTATGCTTATTTTTCAGACTTTAATGTGATCATTGCTATTTTTACTACCAAATAAAGGTTGTGGAACCACTGGGACAGAGATGCTGTGCTATAGGTTGCAGTGAGGATGTATCCTGTCCTCACGCTGCTCTTATCACATGATAGTGCAGCTCTGCTCTGCTGGCAGGTACAGCTTCCCGTGGGATGTAAGAGGATGTAGTGTTTACCACTCTGACAACTTGTATGGGAAACGATCGCTGATACAGCGGAGAGATAATAATATTATCTGACATTGTACAGGATACTCCGCTGGAAGTTTTGCCCGGGATGTGATTTCTGGTTCATACCCTTATTTCTTATGCTTATTATTTCACAGATAGCGCTGGAACAGATTGTCAAGCTGTCATCACATAAAAGTTACACTAAAGTGGCTGCTGGTGCTTCACATGAGTAAGGATGTTGCAGAATGTGTCACATTAGATACAGGTCCTATGCATTTTGCTGCTCTTGAGAAGATGCAGTTGCTTTACAGTTGACGGCGCCTCACCTAATTATCTTTCAGATAAAACTGTGCAGACTGGTGCTGCCTTCTCGCACCTTGTTTTGAATCGCTGTGTGAGGCTGATGCTCGGCCTCGTTTGAACTGTAAATTACAGTTTTCATAGTTTGAATGGAAGTTGGCAAGAAAAAACTTTCATAAAACTTCTTGGCCATAAAGCTTTCTTGAGGTTTATGGAGCTCTTCTCCTCTCAGATTGTCAAACTAATGTACTGTTTGACTAAGTGATATATAAATTGGTATGCAGGTACATTTCCCACACATGAATAAGGGCTTGGTCAATTTTATCCACTGCTGCCATATGGATTTGAAAGGTTTGCTTTCATTCTGTGACGCAGTTTCCCCTTCGGTGGGACTGGTGCCACAAAGGTTGGAAATGTGCCCATCATCAAGGGTTGAATGGTTCCCAATGGTCCAAGAAGGTTGGCAACGATGGCAGCCATATGTTAATGAGACGTCTGAGCCCAGGAGGTCGGTCAGGTCCATTACATTAATGGTGTTTAAGAATGGCCTTGTCGAGCAGGAGAGGAGACGAGTCGAGCTGTTTGAAAACCACTGTCAAAGATTTCTCAAAGAAAAGAAATGTTTCAGTTGCCTAAGTCAATGTTAATTAATGTTCTGTGATATTTGAAGAATCATTTTACCTCAATTAGAAGCTTAATAACACGTAGCACAGCCTCAAAATGAAATATACCGGTTATAATGGCTTGAAGCCTTAAGAAAAGTCACTACACTACACTGCTGCGACAGTGGTGGGTCTAGGATTTAGCTAAATCAGTGCCATATAGGGGCCACAATTTGTAAAGAGGGGCCAATTATATGTCCAACGTCTGTGTACAATTCCTGATTTAATCAGGTGCACATTGAAGTCCTTCCTTTGTGTACTGTTAACTTTTTAGCTTTGAGAAATGCCTCATATATTTTTAAAATTGTTCAGGCACATTCTGTTCTTCAACAGAGCTTTCAATTGTCATCTTTATTGTTTGAATTGTTTGTAAGTGACACCTTTTTTTTAGACTACTGACAGGACAGGGGCACTTCAGGGGCCAATCAGATATCATCTGCATCTTTTGTCTGTCTCTAGTTAGGTTTTTGTTTTAAACTGTCTGCTTCCTAGTTTGTGAATGTAGCTAAATGTAAATGACTTGGTTATTTAAAACAAAACCTGAAAGTGCGTATGTATCACAGAGCGCTGTGTCAAAGTCTTGGGGACTTGGGTCAAAAGGTGGGGTCTAATGGACCTAAAGCTGTTTACTTGGAAGATGTATATTTTCATTTTTGGTCTGTGTTTTCATTGCAAGTTTGATCTTAAAATGTATTTCAAGTCTACTCATACTCATTTACTCATATCTGAAGACACCCTGCAAGACATTCAGCTAGTGCCCATCATCAGTGAGCTCATTAAACTAATCAAACAGCTGAACATACTTGATGTAACATAGTGATGGATATCTTTACTTTTTAAGAGAGCATCATCTTTTAAAGAGAGTTTATGTGTCATTATATTCTTCAGGTTGTGACCTGGTTCGCTTGGTTTGATCTCTGCCACTGAAGTGAATCGTTAAAGCTGAACCGTTAAAGAACAGAAGAGCAGGAGCGTGTACATGCTGGCATGGGGCGTCGCTAAAGTACTTGAGTCATCCAGTAAAAAAGCCTTTGATGGCTTCTTGGTGTCTGGACAACACAGACAGGGTCAGACTGTGGTTTGGTGTGTTGGCATACAGCAGTGAATGCTTTCCTTATGCACATTTGGAGATTTATTTAAAGATGTGAATTTTTGAATAACTGTGCAAATTCTCTGAGGGTAAATATCCAGGAGGATTCAGAAGTTTCCAGCATTGTGAGCTGAGCTGGTCTGTAGCAAACCTCATGCCTCCTCCTGAAAGTCCAGAGATCAACTGGTGCTGCTGTTGTGGACTTTTTGTGATGAAGCTGCACTCCTGCCCACATCCTCTCTGCTGAAGCCATAAATGGAGCCTCATGGAAAAAGTTCTGGTTGAGTCATGAGGTGGAGCTCTGCAGCTTACAGCAATATCAAAATGATTCAGTGGCCATCCACCAAACCACCACAGCTGATGTGCTTCCTCTGCATTTCTTTCGATATGACTGAAACGTATAATAACGCTGAACTTGCAGTTGTGGATTAGAGCAGACACTCATCTGCTCAGTATTGAGGTTTCATGACATGAGTGGTGAGAGTAACCCACTGTTCACCCACACACTGATGTTCAAAGCTGTGAAACATCACAGTGGTTACTATAAACAGTATGCAAACTGAAAATACCCTTTTCTCTAAATTAAAAATAGTTTCAAAATAATCGTACTCACTTCTTTTCAAACACATCATATTCTCTGGATTAGTGTTCCCAGTCCGGTGTTGTTATCGATATTCCTCCTTCTTTATGGAGAAAAAACTGATTTAAAAACGGAGTTGAGTGTTATGATGCATAAACAACCAGATTAACCAGGAGCACCATAACAGTCTAACCTCTCAGCTCCACTCTGTAACTAATGATTAATGACGCATTTTTCCTGTTGGTTAATGGCCAAGCTATGGAAAAATATTAGGGTCAAGAATTTGTAAAAATGTGTGAGGAGGAAGATCTTTAAAAATATTGTGTATTTTGAGAACAAAGTCAAATTAAATCAAATGAAGCTCAACTCTAGTTCATCAAATCCAGAAACAGGAGCAACTGACAGGTATGTGATTTCTGAAAACCCTGTAGTTTGGATAAAAAACAATACGAGTCTGTTTACAGTCTGTTTCCTGTACTTGGTAATTGTCCTTTTCCTTGATTGTGACTCTACTTAGTGTTGGCTCCTGACTTCATTATTTGAAATCGTCTGTCTCTGGTGACTCCCAGTGCTAGTATACACACACACACACACGCACGCACACGCACACACACTAGCATGCATGCACACACACACACACACAACCACACACCCCTAGTCAGACCTAACAACAGCTTGTGTCGAATAATTTGAAATATTCACATAACAATTATGCATAGCAGTTATTTTCAGCCATACTTTACTGTTCCATTGAGACGTTTATGTTGGTCAATAGTAATGCAAACATTACTATTGTTACCATTGTAATGCAAACATCTACAATGGTAACATGTTGTGGTTCATTTACTTAATAGAGACAGTATGTGAGACAGTATGTGAGAGCGTGGTCTAGGGGATAGAGTGGGTGCTCTGCAACAAGAAGGTCGCCGGTTCGAATCCCACTCTATCCCATCTGCATGCCTAAGTGTCCTTGGCAAGATACTGAACCCCTAGATGGCCCCTCATAAAATGATGAGTGTTCTAAAAATGTAAGTCGCTTTGGATAAAAGCGTCAGCTAAATGACATGTAATGTAATATGTCCTCTACATTACTGCAACAATTGAGTCATAAATATGAAACATCGTAAGGAGGATATACACAAGAAATATTGCATATTTCTTGTGTATATCCTCACACAAGAAATATTGCATAAATATTGCATATTTCTTGTGTACTTATAATATTGCACTTATATAAATAATAAAGAAGAGGGAAGACATAAAAGCATAGAGAATCATTAAACCATAAAACCATGAGATGATAAGAAATCCTCAAACTGTGAAAAGTCAAACCTGACAAATCACACAACCATAAGATTATAATGGGATGTAGTCAAGAATTAGTGTGTGGTTTTGTTTTTTAATGGATGTTGGGAGAAAGCGATAGGGGTTATCTTTACACTTGCCAAACTAAAATAATATTAAGAAAATAAAACGTGTATGTGGTCCATCAGGTTTTTGTCTGCATATCATAAGACACTTCTATCGTTGTAATGAAGGGATGGACATTCTTTATTTACTACTAACCTCATTATTAATGCCCCTTTTAACTACGTTATCCATCCTCACTTTTAAATGGACTGATAATGTGCCACACTGATGATGCGCTCTAGTAGAGAAGACACGTTGTGAAGATTTATATCACGATTATAAAACCAAAGTGATCATTGTTATCAGTTTTTATGGCGGTATTGTTCAATTGTGCTAAAAATGTTCAAACAGCACTGACACACACGGTCAAATTATATATTCTCTATCAATTCAAATGATGATAATATTTTTTATATTTGTCATACAGGAGGAGAGAAGTTTGACAACTTATGTTAAAAGCAGATGTTGAGGAAGGACAAAATATCAGTGTCTGATCTGGCAACAGTTGATGCAAGCATGATCTAACTTTGCCCAGAGCACTAGCAGCTCTCTGGTGCCACAGCCATTGTCTGCCTGTGGCTCCTTAAAGGAATTGTTGTTTCCTTTACCCTAGAATGGGCCCTTTATATTTACATCTGGAGCCGGTCCTCTCTATGGAGTTTCATCCCTACATTTTGGTTCAGCTTTTTAAATGTTAACAAGAACTCAGTACCAACACCAAACTGTCTGATTCCCCTTCTCTGAGCAGTCTACATGTATAGTCAACATGTCAACATATAACTAACATACTTTTTATCAATTGCTTCATCACTGGTGACAACAGCTTCACTATTTCTCCCCTCTGTGTGTCCAAATATGATTTCCCTTGTTTTATTAACAGTCAAAAATATGTTATAGCTGTTCTTAAAAGTGTCACTCAGTATACATGTGCTACAGACACCAGACTTAATAGGAAAAGAGGGACAGAGAGTCCACAGGCTGACAGGAGGACGTGGCAACTCACCATTAGGAAATGATGTCATGCTAACTCAGTTACTGAAGTATAAAAGCTGCTAGATTGTTGCTCACATCCTTTTCTGCTAAAGGCTATGTCTCTTAGCAAAACCTACAATATACATTGTTCTAAGACAATGATTATATCCTGCAGAGATATCCAGTGACTTCAATGACTGTAGAATCTTTCTAGATACATTTACACACAGTGGAATATTTACTGTATATTCTTGCTTTATATTATTAATCAGTGTGGTAATACAGTTGGCTACATTGTTGGGGTTTAGAAGAAGCTTTGCTTTGTCATCATAGTGCATTTTAAAATATCTTACATAAAAAGTGATGCTTTTCAGCTGCTATTGGTTCTTATATTGTTGATATAATAAATTATTTACAATCAGTGTTCGTAGAAAAATTGCTTTATATCATTGGAACAAAGCCTTCAGGATTATCTTCAAAACACGTTCTAGTTTTTGTCTCAGCAAATACAGATACAAATAGTGACCTCCACCAATCTCTGTGAGATAAACATCTCATAAATATTTCATGCACGTCGGTGGAGTGGCAGTAGACGAGGAGAGGAAAGTTGTGTCTGTCTCATACTCGCTGTTAAAGTGGTGTTTTCCCCTCTGGTAGGCAGATAGAAGGATTTGGCTCCTGCCTCTTAACTGTGGAAGTCCCCATTTGTCATCATGGGTCCAGTCTGTCTGAAAGAGAAAACGCTTTAGAGGCAGAGAGAAAAGACTGAAGCGACTTTCAGACTTTAAGATTAGTCCCAAGAAATAAATGTAGAACAGTCTTTTGTAACCTTCACAAAGGAGGCAGGCCCGTGCACAGATAGGCCCCTAGTGGTGCTCAAACACTGGCCCGTTTGCCCTGGATGAAAAAAGTGCCCAATTTTTGCTTCATTCTTCAATATTTAAGAAAAAAAATTACTCTCTCTGTCGTCAATTCCCCCCAAATGTGTTTTGATATCTGACGGGGCATTTATTTCAGTTCCTGTGAGAATTTCGCCCCAACTGCACCGATTTCCATGACATTTTATGAAGGGGTGGGGTATCCCAAAAGGAAGAACCCATAACATTTTGGTGCAGATCCAAGAGAAGATTTTTTCATTCTTTTAATCACTGGGAGTTTGGGCATTTTAAAAATGTCCCTTGATTTCAAACATCATACATGTGTAGGGGACTGATATAAATGTATGCAATTTAGTGCAGATCCATATCCAAAATTTGATTATGGTTATGTGGTTTCATAAGGAGACTGTTGGACGAAGGGCGGAGCTCATTATACATGTTGGAGAGCTTCGTTGTCTCCAACTACACCCACCAAAGATTCCAACCAAACTAAAACAAAGACATAAAACACGCCCCCGGCTTTTACTGTCTCATTCTAATCACCCTTCTATCCAAACATCTTATTTTGCTGCACCGTTTTCCTCTGTGTTATTACAATGCTCCTTATACATCTGTGCTTGTTTCCCCCCCATGCAGCGCTGTGTCTGAAGAAGTTGACCTGCGGTTTGAATCCCCCCCCCCGGGTAGACCATGCTGTCCCTCCTGCTGCCTGTAATGCTAGCCGTCCAAGCTACTGGTGAGTGTCGCTGCTGCTCACCGAGCCCCACCATTAGATCAAAGCCACCACAGTGGGAGGTGCCACTGCCTGTCAAACAATACACCCTGCAGGGCCTATTAGTCATCATCCTTGAAAATCTTCGCTGTGCAAAACAGAAGTTTAAGTGAGGCTGGCTGAAAAATAATGTGCTAGTCGTATTGAAGTAACAAACCTCTGAACCTCTCATCAGTCCAGACGAGTTGACAAAGAGCATAGTCTTATTAATGCTCTGTCTTAGATCCTGTCTGAGGGCCTACAAATATTTGTTTCAAAATACTTCCCTTAACTTTTGTTTTTATAGTGTTACAACCGAATGTGGTGAGTGTGTATTTTTTTCCCCTCATAACTGAGCATATAAAACTGAATAGGTTTGACCCTTTCCAGACAGGTGAGGAGTAGAGGGCTCGGGGGCGAGGGTGAGGACCTCGGTGGAAAGTGCTGAAAGTGCAGTTTCCCTGCTCTGACTCAGGGAGTGTGTTGAACAAGTCATCCTATTACATTTATAACACTGGGAAGCAGTGTGGCTGTGGTTGATGTTGCAATCGGTGATTCATTACTCACACGCTCAAAAGTTTACTTCAGTAAAAATGGTGCTCCGAGAAAAAGAAACGTGTGTCATCATAAAAAAGAAAAAAAATTGTCTGGGCCAGCTTGATAACATCTCACGAGGAAGTAAATAACAGAAGGGAATTGGAGCATGTCAAAGAAGGGATCAGCAGTGCGTATATTTTAATACCACCCTTTTCCCAGTCGATTTAGGGCTGACATGGTACGTAAATTAAAATCTCATAGTGGCTGATATATCTTTATATAAATGTATCGCCTGAAGCGGAGGTAGAAAGGCTTTATCTCAGTGCCTGAAGCAAAATAGTTAAACATACTTTGGCAAACCCACAAAGTTCTCAAAAAACTTTCATCATCCAAAAGACCATCATTTAAAAAGAGGGCAATCTTTCGCCTGTTCTGCTCTCTGGTTGAGCTGACACAACTTCTATTGGCCATCAGTGGCACATTTCAGTCTTGTCTCAGTGGACCTGAGTGTCTTCAGTGGTTCATTAGGGACCTATTCTCTCCCAGCACAAATGGGCCCGCAGCCTGCTCATTACTGGCTGTGTGGCATCCACCGCCTAAATCGCCCTTCTCACCGGGAGGGAGGAGGAGGAGGTGTCAGGGGCTGATGGAGCTCTTTAACTCGTGGGTAATGGCCTATTGTAGCTCAGACAGTGGTTCAGATTCTCTCTGCTAACTTGAGCTATATGTGGTTTCGCTGGAGTCTGTATGTCCACATGTAGCAGCATGATACAAAAACACTGCATGACACACATTTTCATATTATTAGGTGCAGCTCTATATGCACTTGATGCCTTTTGTTGGCTGTCAAATTAAAGTTGGTTAGTTGTTTCTGAAACAGTCTCTGTTGCCCCTTTTTCCACTAATAAAAATCCTTAACCGACAGACAATAAGGTGAGAGAGCGCCTCAGATTTCGGTGCATTTGTGATGTCAAACATGGCACACAGGTGTCTGTGGCACTCCCAGGACTTTGAAAATGATTTCATTTGGACCAAATGTATATTGTATATCTTTTTATCATCAGATCATTTGTAATAAGTAATTATTTGGGTAACTAACCAATGAAAGAAAGATCAGGTTGATTGCCTTTCTTGCCATTTTCTTCATTAGCCATACAGAGAGCCTATCGATGTAGTTTCCATGTCAGTATAGACAAAACAAAACACTTTATGGTGTCAGTCTTTGTGGTGTCAGTCAGTCAGACGTCTCCCTGTGAGAACAGTATTTATGTAAAGAAAAACAGGAGGACAGCACATGACAACACTGTCACTCCATCACATTATCATTGTCTCTGCAGCTCCCAGCTGTAAACTGACCCAGGAGTCTGATGATGGATCATTCCCAGTGAAACCTCTTCCTGATGTCACACATGAGCACTGCACAGCTGTGCAGTCGCTCCAGCCATGAAGATGCTTTTCAATGAGGGGTTGTTGTGTGTGGTTAGATTTGCTATTGAGGTGGCGGGAATGTGGAAAGCTACAACCCCAACCAACTGTGGCTTCGACTTTTGACCCATTACTGTTTGATTACAACAGCTTAACTATAACTCATAATAACCTTTGTTGGAATATGCAGTTGTTAAAAGAATAGAAGGCATTTTCCCAGTTTTTATTGACATTTAACCAAGTGGTGAATAACCTTGAATGGTACAAAGGCTAAGTGGTAAACTGACCAACATTGAAAAAAGTCCCCAAAAACTGAAACATCCTATTAATAAAATAGAAAACGATTTTCTCTGCTGTGCTAATGGAAGAAAGTGAAGCATTAAAAGCTTAAACAGAAAGTACAACAGTTTTGCTTGAGCACAATCCCTCTCTCTGTGCAATGCGATTTTGAACAAATTGTGTTACTGAACCTCCAGATGCATTTTTAGGACAACACTGTACAGAAGGAAGTAGAACCAATGAACACATCATTGAGATGTTTTGAATTGAACAGGACAGAGGGCGGAAAGCAAAGCAAACTAAAAGTGCAACACAATGTAGTTCGACCTTCAGTGTTGGCACAAACTTTCTGAACATTATTTGATCTACATTGTCGAAAGAAGAATATTTATCGAAGACGTAACTTAGTTGGATACAATACGTTTTGATGAAAGATAGTTAATTTATCCCTAAAGGTGAAAGCTGACACAGAACCAGGACCAGTTGCCCACGTACACGTGAATGTCACCTAAACACTTAGCAGAGGCAGCAGGCAAGAGATAATCATACATGTCTCACGGCAAAACATGTGGGAAGTGGAAAGTGGAACGCACCGCAGCCCATTTTCCATCAAAGTGACATCAACATATTCATAAATAGTTCAACAATAACTTCCCATGATTGTTCCCATGAGGGTATAAAATCTCCAATTGTTCAGTTTTTATGCTTAAATTTCATTTCAACACCGAGACATTGAATATGTATGCTGAAATAACAGCTGGTCAAATGGAGGTGTTCCAAAAGCATTTGACCGGTAGTGCGTATGTAGAGTCACAACTGAGCCCCAACAGTAGCTGAGCGCAGCAACATCCTTGGCTCGCAGCATACAGCTGTGTCAGCCAGTGGCTAACAGGAGGCCGTCTGGCTAATTGCTTGTTGTTGTCATGCTCTGTGTTCGGCTAGTGCAGCCGCTCGGCAGCCAGAGCGCACCGTGTGCATCTCTTAGCTCCAAAACACTGAAAAAGAAGAGTATTCATGCAAATGCAGGCGTGGAAAACTGACCTGATTTCTCTGTCAATGATGGGAGCTGTTAGGTAATTCAAATTCATTTGCATAATTGCAAAGATTGCATCTAGTGTGGTAGTCGGCAGGCGAACATTCTGGCAGAGCCCTGGAGCGTGAAACTAGCCGGCTCATGGCTGCATCTCTGGTGTACTTTTTAAAGGTCTACTAACTGTGAACGTCCTTCCTGTCCTCCTTTTCTTTTCACAGCAATTGATTCTGCAGTGAGGGGACACTTTAGCCTGTGCAGAAATTCAATTTAGGGTTATTACCGCGTATCAGTGATGTTCTTGCTAATTTGATTGCGTCCAGTGAAGTATCCTTTTAAAAACAATCGAGGACGGGCTCAACAAAGATTGGTTTCGCCACAATGCTTACATAATGACTGGTCTCTGTTGGCTCGCCTCCGTCTCACCGTTTCCCCGCTCATCTTTTCTCACAGGCCGCTCATTGAAACAGAGTGCTTTACCCAACAAGCACCTCATGATTATTTCAACAATCCCTCAAAAGCCTGCCCTGTGGGATTGTTAAAAAATTGATATGGGTAATATGCAGAGATAGCGATTCCTGCAGGGGCAGAGGGTTCTGGAGCCATGTGTTGGTCTGCTGTGTGTCTAGTGGGCTGTGATGAATGGGTTGAGCGGATGCTGATCTGTGCTTGGAAAGCATCGCAGCGACTGTTTGTTGCTGAGGAAGCACCTCGGCAGCTGACACAGGGAGACACCCACCTCCAGGAGGTTGCCTCTGTGAAGTGGCTGCGGGGATGTCAGGCACCATGGCTCTGACATCCAGACGACAAACAGCTGGTGACAAACTGACCCGGGGCGTAACCTCGCATCGTCCTGGGGTCTGAAACTATGAATCAGCAAAAGATATGAACCTGTTTAAGAGCTGAAACTCTGTCTCATCCGCGGGATCTGGAAAATCCCTCCGTGCAACTCCGTCTTCCTCATCGTCTCTTTATGGCTCCTCTGTAATGACGGCCTTACATACATCTCAATGTAGCCTGTCTTTACTGGAAATTAGCTGCACTCACATCAGAGCTAATCCTGTGACCCTCCTGCTACATTGAGCTACCCCCTCCTCCGCCTTCCAAGCTCCTCTCCATCCATCCTCAGCCTCCCGCTCATCACACGCTCTCTGTCTCTCAGGCTCGTAAGCCAGAGGCGCGCCCTTATCTGCTCGCTGTTCTTCAGCCAGCACTATTATCTGAGTGCAGGAGCCCATTAACAGGTTATTGACGGGATATGAGATGGCATACATCTCTGAAGGAAGCAAGACAGAGAGGGGAGACAAAATACAGACAAAATGGGGGGGGGGGGGGGAGTTTCACCTTGGTATATGACACTTCTGGAAATAAGCAAGTCCTTGTCTTGCCTATCTGCCATCACCTGCATCTCTCACCGGGCGAGGGTACACTGCGATGACTTCCTGGAGCAAAGATGGGAAAGGAAGAGATTATGTTTAGAGCTTAATGTTGAAAGTGACCCCTCTACACTGCAGAAGGCTTTAAGTCGCTCTTAATCTCATCCATATTATGCCTCTTTCACCGAGAGGCCATTTGAAAACCACTGCCCAAGAAAAAGACCTTTCAGATGTGTAATTTTCCACCAATTCATGTGCACACACACACACACACACACACACACACACACACACACACACACACACACAGAGCAATCGCTTCTTTCTTATTTTTCAGATGCAGATTTTTTTTCTCTCTGGAATGGCAGCATTATGGACATTTGCATCTGCTCCTGACAGCATGAAATCAGAAGCTAGCTCTCCCTCCATACGCTCTATCATGAGAATAATCGGTATGAAAAGACTCACACTTGCTTTGAGCAGAAGACTTTGATGTTCAGGTGCAAAATAGTCCACGATAAAAAAAATATCTTGTGCTGCAGTCACATTTTGCGACAGAGGGGGGCAGTGTTGTAAAAGTAGATTTCTCCAGCTTGTCTCCTTGCCCGACCGAAACCTGCTGTCATTGCGGTCTGTTGGTATTGCACCTGTTTACCTTGCTGTGTCAATATTGCTCTTGCAATTTGCCCTCCAGTGCAGCTGTTAGATTTTTCTTATGTATGAAATCATATATATTAACGTTTCTTCCCACCTGCCATATGTATATGCAGCAGGTCCTCAGACACACCCATGAAACAGTGAAGTAACTGTGCTGAACGGATGGCTCCGCTGGTGGAGTGGTGTGAATAGCTGGGCTCAGTTATTGAACTGTCGCCATTATCACCTTTATGAAGAAAGACTGTGAGAAAGCCATCTTTGTGTGGCTGGCTGGTATCGTACCAAGTCAAGTATAAGGAAAGTTGTGTTGTTCAATTAGCAGGAAGATACTGGAGTGTGTATGCGTTTGTGCATGTGTTTGGGTATACTATTGGCCTTTGACTGACAGATAGACTTAATCTGAGGTCGGTGAGTCGTGGAAAAAATACACATAGTTACAGAAATTATAACATTTTACCATGAGGTGTGCTTGTCATTTGTGTGTGTATGTGTGTGTGTCTTCACTGGTGATGCTGATGTGAACCTCTCTGCTCCATGGCAGCTTTGTAACAGCGTCTCCATTGTAGTGTCAGCACCTCGTGTCCAGGTCTCCGACAGAGTGTTGCTGTGGAGCTGTCAGCAGTCGCAGGTGTGGAATATCAATGTGTTGTCTGGCCTTTCCCTATGAAATTGCGTGGGTGTTGATTGGTGTGTGTGTGTGCGTGTGTGTGTGTATATGTTTGTGTAAGACTTTGATACCAATTCCATTGAAACTGCTTACTGATGACGACAAGACTTTGATACTTATTTCTACATATCAACCCATCACCTGTTTCTACACAAAGATCTCATGCAAAACCATTCATCTCTTCTTATTAAGTCAATAAATGTTGGGAGCTTGATAAAATAACATTGATGTAATCACACAGAACTGATCATGTCAGGCATTAACATGAATAGTTGTTTTTTTCCTAAGAGTTTTTTTTCCCTCAGAAGGGAAAGGCTGATACAATTTTGCAAGGATCATCTGTTTGATACCTCTGGAGCGGGTCGTGGCTCAGGTTGGGCTTATTTCGACGGATATAAATTAGTGATGATCAAAGAGTGATTCCAGCCTCTGAGAAAGTGCTATTTCTCAATTCTCCCTCAAGTTCCCACCAATAAATTGCTTTAATTCGAGTATCATCCCCCTCACTCTTTTACGATGCAAAATGTGTCTGTAGAAAGTTTGATTTCCCTTCGTAGAAAAATAACAAGCGATAACACAAAACTCTTGCAGCATTATCTACTCTGTCTGCTGCGGATCAGTATTCTCAGTATGTTCCAAAGAGTCTTACTTTTGCCGAAACTCTGCCAAACGCACAATTTTCATTTCAGTTCCGTAAACTGTTGGCCCAAACAATAGTTGGAGTTTGGAAAAGTTAAACTAATTCTTAACAGGAGAATTGTTGGCCACCTCCATAAGTATTTATAAGTTCTCAAAATTATAAGTTATAATAGCGTTTTTACTTTTTACCAGTGAATAGACGGATCAAAATATGTGATGTATGTATAAACACCTGTGACAATAGTATTGTTTAAGTGAACTCTCATCTTTTTGAGTTGTCGTGGACACGCTCGTGATTAACAGCATAATTTATGTTGATAAGTCTATGGCACGAGTGCTGGTAGTTATTCCAAATTTGACTCTGCACTTTCATGTGCTCCTCATATAGACAGATTGAATGAGATTTCTGGAATTAGTAGTTGTATTCTCTCCTTTGTGACCACCAGTGGTTGTAGGAAATATAGAGGCACCTGTGAAAGTATTCTTTTCTCACATTTTAGTTTATGTAGTTGTAAATCTAACACAGACATGATTCATTTCATTTAGTTTCATGTGCACATCACAATCAGATGTGACTGACTGGTGAATGATAATAGCTGCAACCCATTTACCTGATTCCGTTCTGTGAGTACAGGTGGATGTGTGCATGTGCGCTCATTTATTGTATCTGTGTGTGCCAGGGGGGGATGTGAAATATCACTGGATTTTATTTAACAACTTTGTCAGGCATCAACTTGCATGCCCCCTCTCTAATATGGCGGCGATCCTCCTCTTTGCTGTCTGTTTACATTCCACGCTGTCTCTCAGTGTCACACTCACACGCCTCATGTGCCCAGCTAGCCTCAGTTCACCATTCTGAAAAACGCCGGGTCTCCAGCAGCGCCACTGCCTTGCGCACCAGGGGGAGCACAAGGCACGAGGACGAAATAGAGTGGAGAGCGCTACGAACTTCCCTTGCAACCTTTCCTATAGCCCGCACTGTGCCTTGCTGCCGAGCAGGGGCCCGTAGCCAGCGCTCGCAAAGGCTGTAATGAGTTTATTTCATGTCAGCTGTGAAAGTGCCCGTCTCTGTCTCGCAAGCACTCAAACAGAGCTGAGGCCCATAAACACAAAGTGCAGTGTGTAAATCCCCACAGCCTGACGTCTCCCAGCCTGCCCTCTACGGCTCCTGAGCACCTCTTTATCGAGAGAGGGAAGGGAGAGGCGAGATCCCCACTTACCCCCTGAGAGGACACCACAGGGCATGGGCTACGAGGCACGGCCCAGGTCTCCCACCAAAGACCTCTTACTCTATAATCTCTAACCTCCACTACTTAGACACTCGCCTCCTTGGGGAAAATGTTTTTTTTTCCAGGTCGAGAGCAGACCCGGGGGTAGACGGTGCAGCGGGCAGCTATTGTGCAGAACATGCTGTTTGTTGTAAGCAGCATCAGATCAAAAACAGCCAAGTGCGCAGTGATTCACTTTGGCTCGTGGAGTGTCACCTCTGACGAATAGGACATCAGATGTGCCTTTTTCCATGACGTCAGCCAGCCTCCTGTCCAGTGCTCTCCCCTCCATGTGATGCAAAACGCTCCCCTTGTGTTCCCTCTCCAACAGCGGCCGGTGTGTCTCCACATACATGTGTTGAGCTGCGTCCTCACAGGGCCCGGGAGCGGCGCGGGGTCACTGGTTAAAGGGGCAATGAGTTAAAGATGTAGAATGAACGTAGGACAGAAAAGGGAGTTTCTATCGCGATTTCCTCTCTGACACGTGTTGAGGTATTAGTGTGCGATGCTCCACCGCAGCCTCTTCCTTGGTCTGTCTCCAGATATTATCTTTAGGTGTGCGCTCGACGCCGGCCCGTCTTCTTCCCTCCTCCGTTTCCCTCTCTCTCCCATCCCCCATCCTGTATGAACTCACTGGTGTGAGTCATCCTAGGCTGCTCGGGGAGTGATTTAATTGCTCTCTCTCTCCTCCTTCTTCAAAAATGCACATCTCAGAGAGAGGGCTGCCACTGACCCTCCACTCCTGCAAAAAAAAGCAGACCTATTCCTTACCACGAAGGCTGGGCCACCTCAAAAGACAGGCAAAATACACACTCCAGATATTTGCTCTATTATCCCCACTGAGGGCGGCACAATACCGCCTGCCTTTGCCATGCTTTGGCCTGGTATCCTCCTCTGTATTGTTTGCCATGCTGTCACGCTACTTGCTGAATGTTGGCAGAATATGGGGGTGGTAGAAAACCCCAACAGCAGCAGCAGCACAGCTTTTGTAATCACAGTAAAAGAAGAAAAAATAAAACAATCTCTGCCATTTTCACCACGGGGGTCAGAGAATTGTAGTGTTTGGCAGTTTAGAGACTTTGATTTGTTCCAGGTCAGGAAGTGTAATGCCAACCCATGAACCCATGACACATAATATATATATATATATATATATATATATATATATATATATATATATATATAAAAAGTCACTGATATATTGATATGTCTTCATTTCTGAATTTCCCACTGGATTAATAAAGTATCCATCTATCTATCTATCTATTTATTATATTTCTTATTATATTACATTTTATTATTTCAAGTATGTAATTATTTTGATTAAAAAAATTGGGTGAAAAACACATTTGTTTTTAATAACCAATCCAGATCCCAACACCAAGAACCTAAGATCCTCACAGTGAATGGTGCATTCCCCCTGTCCAATTGCCATGCAGTTCTGAGTTTATGCAGTAGGTGGCACTCTTCCTACAGAAGATCTGTGTGTGTGTGTGTGTGTGTGTGTGTTTGTGTGTGTGTGTGTGTGTGTGTGTGTGTGTGTGTGTGTGTGTGTGTGTGTGTGCGTGTGCGTGTGCGTGCGATGGTGGAGGCTACCTTGCTGGTATTGGCTGAATATGATTGGAAATAGGTCTGCCCCGACTTACCAATGCCCATCCATACATGCGCCCTCGCAGATGAAAGACGTGTTTGTTGTTAATGGGGGAAGTCATTTTTGCCCCTCTGCTGCTCAGTCACATCTCCTGCATGGCAAAGTGAATCCACATTGATGCTGGACCGTGTGATAGACAGAGCTCAGAAGGGGTGAGGAGGCTAAAATGCCGCTGTGATTATAACAATTAGAGGGGCTGAGCGTAAAGTGGAGTGTGTTGCTCCAGGGCTCCGAGTGGCTCTTTTTTATTTTCCTTCCCTGTGATGCCGATGAGTGTCTCCGACTTGTATGGCAGCAGACAGGGATCAATGGATAATGCTGACTTTCGAGATGACTATAGATGTACTCTGGACTGCCTGAGATGGCTACTAATCCAGGATGACTATGCCGGGGAATCTTTGTTCTTGGCCTAGTCTAGACAAACAATACACACACATTCACTCACATATTTATATGTCTTACAGGTGCGATGAAAAGTCAGCAGCTTCTGAGTAGAATTGTCACTTTTCATCCCCACAAAAACACACACACACACATACCCTCCGGAGTCTTGCTGCAGTTATTCCCGCCCCACCAGCTTTTTTAATTTTTTTTGTTGATTTAACTAACAATTGAGCCAAAGCTGTACAGATGTTGTTGCTTCCATCTCTGAGTTTAAGCACGCTGAGCCATCGCCGGGAGGCAAAGCCTATAGGAACACAAACTAAGTCCTTGTGCTTACCTCCAGATCCCTCCTCTTCTTCTACCCTCTCGCCTTCATCCCGTCTCACTTCTGCTGCCATGCTGCACAAACAAAGTGGAAGTTTCCGAAGCACTAGCTGCATACATTTGTAAATGCTGCATTGATTTCTCTTTCAATGACATTCGAGTAGGTGTCAGTTACATTACCCACAAATTATCGCTGTTATTCAGTGAATCCTATTTGTTTTCATGAAACCTGGGACATATTTTGTGACTTACCTCTGTGACAAAAAAGGGGATATGTTTGGCAAGGAAGATGGACAAAGCAAGTCCTTTGAGTTTATATGTTTGCAGGGAAGATGTTGCAATTTTTTTCTTTGTTGACAGCTTACCTGACATCCTCCAGCATAAAGGGAAACATCACTCTAAGTAGAGAAAAAACAATAAATCATATTTTTTCCTTTCAGTTCAAGGATTTTGACTATTTTCTGATATCACTCATGTGCAACACTTCCTGTCTTGTAGCTGTGATGGAAGTACAAGTCCCAGAGCAGCCAGTGGTGGCGCTGCACGGCAGGGACGCCGTACTCAACTGCTCCTTCACCCACGCCAGCCCCTACAACCTTTCCGATCTGAGCATCTTCTGGCAGCTGACGGACACCAAACGCAACGTGCACGGCTACACGGGACAGGACCAGCTGGTGGACCAGGCCGAGCGCTTCGCCAACCGCACCAGCCTGTTCCCCTCCCAGCTGGGCCTGGGCAACGCTTCGCTCCTGCTGAGCAGGGTGGTGGTGGCGGATGAAGGCAGCTACACCTGCTTCGTCAGGGTGCAGGACTACGGCAGTGCTTCTCTGCTGCTGCAGGTGGCCGGTGAGTCAAGAGCTGTATCCCATGCAGGCACGTGCACAAACATTTTGGGGGGCAGGTGCTCAAACCCCCAAAAAAGGGCACCCATCGGCAAAATTATTTATGAAAATAAAAATAATAATAATAATAAATAAATAAAAAACACAGTAGGATATTTTTAACTTATATATTTACTTTTGTTAACAAACTATCAAATTATCAATTTGAATAAATATATGAAAAACTGGCAAAAACAAACAAAACAAGGCCATATTGAATAACCAAATAATATGTTAGGGTTAGTGATGGGCTCCTCTGGACCAGGTAGGGTTACTGATTCTCCCTCATCTGTTTCACAAGTTGATGGCCTGATCCAAGATAAAAGAGAGCTGCTACCCTGAGCTGCTTGCTGCAGTTCCCTGTCCTTCTGCTCTGGAGTCTCTCTTTTTTTGTGAGTGCCACGGAGCATGTTGGGGCGAAATTCTCACAAGAACTGAAATAAATGCCCCGTCAGAAATCAAAACACATTTGGGGGGAATTCACGAAAGAGAGAGTCATTTTTATTCTTAAATATTGATGAATGAAGCAAAAATTGGGCTCCAGCAGAAGGGCACTTTTCTCATCCAGGGCAAAAGGGCCAGTGCTTATCTTAATAGTTTCCCTCAACACTTTGAAATTGATCGTGTTATAAGATATTTGACCCCAGTGCTTATCCACACATGTACACTTATAGTACACAGTAAAATATGTTGTACGTTGGCTAATGTAGACTGTGATTTAGGATCATTTCTCCTCACAAGATGTAAGCAGGCGATAAACAGTCTCCTCAGGGCTGCTGAGCAGTGTTGTTGGTCAATAAGCGCTGATTGTGGTCTCTGTCATGGTCAATATGTGCTGACTTTGATTATTAGCTGTTGTTACGGTCAATCTGCTATCGCTAACATCTTCTCTGCTGAGCGACTGCATCCCCACCTTCACAGCTGAGAGCCTTTTATTTATTTATAATGATACTGTGTGCCTTTCTGTCTCACATTTCTATATCTTTTGTGAGATTGTTGCAGTATTCTCCAAGGATGGATGTGCGTTAGGCGGCGTTAATGAATAATATTTGTTTTCTCCGGGCCTGGGGGAGTGAAAACAATGTCTCCAACAGTGACAAATTGGCTCAAATTAAAGGCATTAGATTTATAGTTTTATTTTTAGCAAGCATTTACAGTTCACACTGAAGACTTCCTTGGAAATCTGCCTCACAGTGAAATTGACAATTGGAAGTTAGTGTGTACCGTGCCAAAGCTGTCTTTGTGTTGAGAGCCCACTTTCCCAAAAGCAGCTCAGACAAATTGATCTCATCTGGCTCTCCGCTCCACCCCATTGTTTGCTGTGCCCTGATTGGCTCTGGCTGTGGCAACAAAAAAAGCCTCCTTCCCCGCCACCTATGTACTCGTATTCCTGCTCCGGGGAAATGAGAGGTGTGATGTCGGCCTCGGCTGACGATTTGCCACTCACCCCCGTCCCTCCACGCCTTTCCACATGCCATAGGCTGAGTTGTCCCAAATCTCTGACCATGCCAGTTTTCTCTGAGGCCTGTCCACCTCCGCCCCCTCGACTGGCAGTGTGTTTCCTTTCCGGGAGTGGCTCAGTGCTTCGGGCTGTGTGGCGAGTGCAGGGATGCAGCGGCTTCAGGATGTACCACTGATGCTGTCTGTATCTGTGGGATCATAAACCACTGTGTTATGCTAAGCTCCCTAAGTATAATTAAGAATTTAATGGGAATCATGTCAAACATTTCCCAGGGTGACTCACTGCAGAGAATCTAACTAAATTCAGTCTGTATCTACTGTTCTCCTCTCCTCCTTCTTATACCTTTTTTCCTCCTCCCCCCCTCCCCTCCTGAATCCTCACCCACTCATCTCCTCCTCTCTTTGTGTACAACTCCTCTTTCTCTCAGCCCCCTACTCCAAGCCTGTGGTGACACTGGAGCCGGAATCCAACCTGCGGCCAGGTGACGAGGTGGCCCTGACTTGTGTGGCCTATGGTGGTTTTCCTGAGGCTGGCGTGATATGGCAGGACGGGCGTGGGCGCAACCTGACGGATAATATCACTACTTCAGTAGTGGCCAATGAGGAAGGGCTGTTCACCATGACCAGCATGCTGTCGGTTGTACTGGAGCCCAATAGTACCTACAGCTGCCAACTGATCAATCCATTACTGGGCGAGGAGGGCTTTGCGTTTGTCACCATCACAGGTGGGTGTGGGTCTTCATCTCTCTTTATCAGTGAATTTTAGCTCTTTTAAATAATGTTGTCAACTCCACTCCAGTGCAAAGTAAAGAGGCTGAAATTCACTTGCTTCCTGCAGTGTTTACAGATCAGTCTGATCAGTCTTGCATACGTTTCTCTTTTTGTTGCATTTTTTCAGATCTCACTGTGTGGAGTCTCCATGTTCTCACTGTGTCTTTGTTGTTTTAACCCTAACCCTAACCCTAACCCTAACCCTACCACAGTCCAAAGACATGTAGATTGTGGTTGAGTTGACTGTAAATTGCCCGTAGTAGTGAATGAGTGGGAATTGTCTGTTTGTTGACTTGACTGGCGAAACCTTTCCAGGGTGTACCTGCCAAATGTCAGTTGGGATTGGCTCCAGCTCCCCCTGCCACCCTCAGAGGATAGGCTGTATAGATGATGGATGGATGGATGTTTGTCGTGAATCAATCTTGTCATTTGATTTTCACTTTGTTAACTTTTCTTTGTCGGTCTAAGTCTTACAGTTATTCTGTGGCAGCCTGCCATTTTCTATCTGTTCCAACACAGTTTCATAATGATCAAAAAAAGTTTTCAAACTCATCATTATAACATACAGGATCTCTGCTCGCTCGCTGGCGCACTTCCCCATCCTCTTGCTTCTACAAGGGGATGGGATTTTCCCATTCACGTTGACAGTCAGACCGCATAGTTTCAGCTCAAGTGGTTGCAAGCAATGCAGGTCTTTCTTTCAAGCAAGAACTCATCTTTCTCTCTTCTGTGTCTCTATCTTTCAGTCTGTGAATCTGTCACTCGGTATCTGATGCACATGAGATTAATGTTGGTGCGCCCTCATGTGCCCCCTGTTACCACCATAGTTTGAATGTTTCATTCTTAAAGTCAAAGTTCAGCTCCAAAGATATGAACTAGAAATGGTGAAATGTACAACACAGGTAAAACAGTAAAAAAGGATGTTGAAGTGCTTGGTTTCCCGTGGTTATCTGAAGGAAATGTGCAAACTAAATTAGAATGAGATGTTTGCCTTGCTTTGATTGATGTACCCATGAATGTGTGACAGCCCCTAAGTGATAGATCTAATGGTCCCCTCAGCCCCAGCCACCACCCATGTCCCACTGGCCCTGCTGGTGTACTATATGTGTTAAGTGCAAGGAGAGTGCCATGTAAGGTGGGCCAAGGCAGGGTCTCTAATGGGAGCAGCACTGTGTAAAATGGCTCATAAATAAGTTGAGGTTGCCCCAGCCTGCTCTCTGGGCTGGAGCTGGTGCTGGAGCAGGGGCTGTCTGAGGCGGAGGTCAAGGCAGAGGTCAGGGAGCTGCTCCACTGGGCTGGGAAATGACTGTGCTGTCTGGAAATGGGACGGCCGATTGGCAGGGTTCAGGCTTGCTGGACGGCCGGGGGAGGGTGGCCTTTCAAACGGTTTGGTGAGCCTCCTTCAAAACAGTGTTGAAATCGTCTGTGACTATTTCCTCTCCCGCCTTGCTGGATTGATGCACTATTACAGGTTTGTTCAAAACAGATGTGATTGCTTTATTACGTTTCATGTCGTTTTTTTTTTGGTCTCCCTTATTTCCTGTCTAGTGAGATTTATTTTTAAAAGAAAAATGATAGAAGTGTCTGGATTGGTGATTTAGATTGCCATGTCTTTTTTTTTTATCTTTTTCAAGTGAAGTGATGTGAAACAGCAACAAAAATATTTTCATGTTTTCCTTTTCTTCACTTCAATGACCAGCAGTATAAAGAGAGTTAGTGGACTGGTAGCTTGCATTGTCACCTCCAATCCAACTTTAGAGCATATATTGTATATAGATGGACGGCCTAACTACATTTTCTCCCAATATCTAGATTTGAAGCCAAAATATGACGGATACTAACTCTGCAATCTTGTGTTTTTGAAGCCAGAGTCTTCTCAGCAGTGATCAAATGATGCAGCCGCAGTATTGAGGTTCCACCGATATATGTGTTCAACCAATCATGAGACAGTCTGAGCTGTCAATCATGACATTTCATTCCATTTTTGAGCAACAAATAACTAATTAAAACCAAACAAACAGGAGATTTGAATACTAGAACAAAACATGGACATGTCTTTTTAGTTTGGTCTTTGCCCCATCCATTATCATGGAGAAGGCAGTGTGTTGTTCCTGTACTAATAATAATACATTTTATTTGGAGGCGCCTTTCAAGTCACCCAAGGTCACCTTACAATAAAATAATACAAGATAAAAGATAAAGAGAGATAGAAACAACATCACAGAACATCAACATAAAAACATGTGAAGTGCAAAGGGTCCAGTTATAAAGAGTATGTCAGTTTAAACAAGTGAGTTTTGATTTGAGACTTGAATGATGTGATGGAGTCTGATTGTCTTATGTGTGGGGGGAGAGAGTTCCAGAGCCTGGGTGCTGAGCAGCTGAAGGCTCGGGCACCCATGGTACTGAGGCGTGACGTGGGGATGGTTAGCAGTCCAGAAGAGGATGAGCGGAGGGTGAGGGAGGGAGTGTATTCCTGAAGGAGGTCGTAGACGTAAGTGGGGGCTAGATTGTGGAGAGCTTTATAGGTGAGGAGAAGGTCTTTGTAGTCGATGCGGTATTGTACAGGGAGCCAGTGAAGTTGGATGAGTACAGGAGTGATGTGATCCGATGATTTAGTACAGGTGATGATCCGGGCGGCCGAGTTCTGAATGACTTGCAGTCTGTTGATGAGTTTGGTGGGGAGTCCAGTGAGGAGGGCATTGCAGTAGTCGATGCGGGATGTGACAAATGAGTGGACCAGGATTTCGGTGCTGGACTGGGTCAGTGATGGGCGGAGTCTGGAGATGTTGCGGAGGTGGAAGAATGCAGTCCGGGTGATGTTTTGAATATGGGGTGCAAATGAAAGGGTGCTGTTCAGAATGACGCAGAGGCTCTTGACTTGAGGGGAGAAGGGTACAGGGAATCCGTCGATGAAGATGGGTGGAGCTGGGGTGTTTGGGATTTGGTGATGATGGATTTGGAGCCGATGAGCAGGGCCTCAGTTTTATTGCCGTTTAGCTTTAGGAAGTTCCTGATCATCCAGCTCCGGATGTCATCAAGGCAGGTGATGAGGAAGGTAGGAGCGATGGCAGTGGTCGGTTTAAAGGAGATGTAGACCTGTGTGTAATCGGCGTAGCAATTAAAATGGACCCCATGGTGATGGAGGAGTGTGCCCAGGGGGAGGAGGTAAATGGTGAAAAGAAGGGGACCCAAGACTTACCCCTGGGGCACTCCCAGTGAAACACCCGAACACCCAGACTTCCTTAGTTGCACGAATTGTACTGCAGCCAGCCACTAGGTGGCGTTTGATACACCTGGCTTCACATTTGGGGAGCTGTCCTTTTGTCCATCTTTATGTCCAGTCTATGCTACAGACCTGTTGCCATCCTGACCGCGCACCTTGTGCTGGTGATATTAGTTAAGTATAAGTTAACTAATATATTATTTTAAAGGTTTTGCACTTGCATGAAACTAGGCGACGAATCTGTTCTTATAGATCAGTTTTAATGTACCAGAGTTAAAGGAGTAGTTTGCTGGGAGGATTAAATACAATATTTGTGCCATTTTTTTGGCTTTGATTGCTGTTTTCTAAGGTCATGGTCAGAGTCACAGCTCTGCTGTTTCCAAATCCGAAAAAATAAAGGAATTAGTGTGTACAGACCGAGTCAAAGATAAACACCAAGAGAAAAACAGATTTAAAAAAAAGAGGTCTGGCTTAAGATCAATGATGTTGTTGAAGTGTGAAGTCTTACCGACTGAATAAAAGACGACAAAAGAAGCAAATCCGCAAAAAAATGGAGCAAATCCTTTAATTAAAACATTGGTGATTTCCAGCACAGGGTGAACATGAATAAGAGTCATTTCTCAGTAGGAGCACAGCTTGAGGATAGCCAAAGTTGTTGGTAAACACACAGAAGATTTACAGTATTTTTTTGGGTGCCGCGATACAAGGAGGTTTGTTTTAAATGAAAATGTATTTACGTTTGTTTACAACAGCTGGTGTGTGCTTAACAGCTTCTGTAATTAATTTTGACCTAGCAAAACTCTTCTGCTGGAGTAGCAGAGTGTGGAGTGTGCCGAGCTTGTGTTGATATAGTGAGCATGCTCCGCTGTATACACACACCGCTGCACCACACACACTCGGGCACTGGAGAATCCTATTATGAGAGTGGTGGAAATCTGCTTAAAATTTGAAATGGCCTATGAGAGGGAGTGAAGGCAGCGGAGAGTAAGAACAGAGAGCGAGATGGGGGCGGGGGGGGGGGGGGGGACGGGACAGGCGTGTTAACATTTCACACTCTTCCCAATCTCTGATTGAAAAATTACAATTGTAATACAAGTCTCCCCCAGGCAGAACAGGAGTTTGACAAGGTTAATTTTGACAAAATGAACCCTTTACTCACACTGAGCGGAGCACGAGCAGGAGTCGCACCTCCAGAGTCTGCGTTAAGTCCTCCATGTTAATCTCACCTCTTTTATAGTCACCAGCGATTCAACCACTGTGCCAGATAACATCCTGAGTGTCAACAACGTATGCACACGTTCCATGCACAATAATATCATCATATCAGCCCGACAGATTCGGCTTTTGTGTGGCAGATGTCGTTACCGATGTTAGGGGGCGTACTGATGATACCAAATATATTATGTATGTTATATATATTTCGAAGATTTGGCAACTATTCCAAATCCATTTAAAATGTCATTGTCAAACTCTTATAACAAATAAATGTATTGAGGCTTTATATTTTACAGTTTTACCATCAACTCTATCATGTAAAACTACAAATTAAAAGGAAACACAAATAGAGGTTTTTATGAAAAATAAATGTATTTTTTCTCCATTTTTTATTCTGCAAAATAAAGGTTTTTCATATCAGCAATATCGGCAATCTAAAATGCTGATACCGATGCATGGCTGAAGCGCTCACAGCCTGCAGAGTGCTGGTCAGTTCGGCAGCCAGGCTCTCTGGTAGACATTGTTTTTGTGTTGCTTGGATATTGATGGATGTGGCAGAGTGCAGCATGGCTTCGTTGCAGGGAGACCCATAGAAACAGCTGGTGTTAAAGAACGGTCGAATTTGGAAACGAACAGCCTCAGTCCTCAAATGAACCGTGGCCTGTCTACTCGCCTGATCAGCCTGCTAGTGTACCAACGCCCCCCTCCTCCTCCTCGTCTTCGTCCCTTTCCTGCTCTACCTGTCCTGTTGGCTTGCTCTGTCTCACACTCCCAGCCTAGTGGCCACTTTGTTCTCCTTAGTAAGAAGAATGTTTTTGCAGTTTCGGGGGATCAAGAGTCTACATCCTATAATTTTTTTGTGATCCTTTTCTGAATGTGGAGCTTTAGCTATGTGTCCTATCGACTGGAGCTGTGTGATTGCGGCTTGTTGTCTGATGGCTGTGTTTCAGGGCCTGTCACCAAACAGTCCTACACCCCCCCCTCCCCAGCACCGACCCCCACACCCGTCTACTTACTCTCTCTCAATGAGGATGGCGCCATATCCCCAGCACCACTCTGCTGGCACAGCATTTACAGAGAACAGCGAGCGAATGGAGATAGATAGAGTGGTGGGGAAAAGAAAGGAGATAGAGAGATGAGGCAAG
Source organism: Platichthys flesus (assembly GCF_949316205.1). Taxonomy (NCBI): domain Eukaryota; kingdom Metazoa; phylum Chordata; class Actinopteri; order Pleuronectiformes; family Pleuronectidae; genus Platichthys; species Platichthys flesus. The sequence continues at coordinate 20,369,470 of NC_084945.1, read as the reverse complement.
GCGATAGAGAGAGGGAGCTATTGGGAGACCGGGTAAGGAGGGGTGAGAAGTGGATGACAGAGAGCAAGATGGAGATGAAAACGTTTGCTGAGCTCAGAATTGTGGCACTACAGCCTGACAAGCAGCAGATGAACACACTGACGGGGAAGGGAGATCACCTCACATGCTGGAGGAGGCTTTCTGCTGAATCTCACATAAAGCCGGTATTCGCTGGTTTTCACTGGGCAGTGCTGTGGCTCGATTGTTCGCAATGTTGCTTTACTGTAAGGGGATTCCAGATTTGATTCTCAGTCTCAGTCCAGTCTGTGTTGCACTGGCATTCTTTCCCCAGGCTTTTGTGGTTTTCCAGCATATGCCCCTTATTTCCTCAAACTTTCCAAAAACATACAAGTAGACAAACGTTATACAAAGTCCATGTTAATTTAGTTTGTTTGTCCACCAGACCAAATATTAGCTGAAACGCTGAATTATGCTCAATGCTCCCATACTGCCAGGAATGTGTCTTGACTGACGTGCTGCTCGGAGGATCTATTACACAATCTGTGAAGTTGGTTAATGTTTAGGACTAACTTTAAAATGTTATTAATTGGTTTATAATTCATAGTTTCAGCATCTTGGCAACTAGTGTACCAACAATTCTGCTGACCTTCCAAGTTGTTGTTCTGACTTGAGATGACGTTCACACGAATTTCTTAGTCTTGTAATCATGTTTCCGATTATTCCGACCCCACACAGACTCGCAGTTCTGTTTGAGATCTGGATATGTTATGGATGTGGTGACTAACGTTTAGCCTCTAGCCCCAAGCGAAGATGAGCAGCACACTGCAGAGGACTGGTGAGCTCACTTTCTTTCTAACTCCACATTCCAAACTTGTTTATCAGCCCTTACACAGCTCTTCACACTTCAAAAAAATCCTGTAGACAGACTTTTGTGTGTTAAATCAGCAGAGTTATCCTCTAAAACAATACTCTCATAGCTCATGTGGATCAAAGAAATGATGATAGTGGCCAAAACCTACCTCAATTTTATTAACGAACCTGACCGAGCCAGAAAGAAAACCAACTGAGACTAACCTGAACCCTAATGGGATTGTGTTTTTTTGGTGTCAACAACACAAGACTGAAATTTCCAGGATTACATGCAAGTGCAGCATAAAGAAATAAGTAGAGAGCCAAAAAAATTTTTCTGACAGGTTTGGACCTGACGGATGCCGATGGGTCCCAACAGGCTCTAGACTGGTATCCACACTCTAAAAGGATTGGCCAACGCAATCCACTTTAAAGGTCCAGTGTGTACGATTTAGGTGAAAGGGTTCTATTGGCAGAGTGATCATTGAAATTGTACAAATTGTTGTTTTGTTTGCCTTAGAATTGGCCCTTTATATTTAACTACGTTATATGTGCATAGGGAGCGGGTCCTCTCTACAGAGGCTGCCATGTTTTTTACAGTAGTGCAAACTGGACAGACTAAACACATTTTAAGTTTGTATGACAACTGAAGCTACCACAGGTTCTCTTTCATGTTTGTAAGGGGAGGGTGGGGTGAGGGGTGTTCAGCTGCAGCCTGTCCCTTCACCACTAGATGTCACTAAATACTACGCACCAAAAGAATACACACTTATTTCCATTTTCATTCCCTCGTTTGTTAAGAAACATAATTGGTGGAGAGAAATGCTGCACTTTTCACCTGTGTGTTCTCCACCACTCGCATAATTGTTCACTTTAAAGGCAGATAATTCCAGTTTCTTTCAGTGAGTCTTTCTCTGAGTCAACGTATTCCTCAGCAGGTATAGTTCTGTTTTTGTGGGGCACATTTCCCGAGGGAAATGATTATTGTGAAGCAGATGAGCGCTAAACCAACCTTCAGCGGATAAATCAAGGTTAAAATAACATCTTTAATTGCTACATAAACATTGACCTTTATCTTGGAGATGGAGTCTAACACAGGTGCTAACGGTAGGTGGTCTACATGAGAGTCTAAAGCCATTCATTACGCTGTTTTTAGCTCCTTTTGTGCCCCCTTTACTTCACTATATTATTATGTCTTCAAAGCTTGATCCTGACAGCGTGTTGCCATCTAAATAGCTACCTGCCGAGCTGGGGTTTGCCTTAGATGGGGTTAGGGAAACAATATTGTTTCCTCAGTGAATGTTTTCTCTGAATGATGTCTCTTACATTATGTTTTTTTCTTGAACAGAATTAGAAAATATTTTGTGTCAGTTTAAAACATTTAAAATCAGAATAAAATCATTTCTGTGCAAGCGTTGAAAAAGGCTGCTTCAGAGGTTCTCTTCATCGGCGTAAATGTTGTGGTGAAATTGCACTAATTGCGATTATTCTTGAAATCTTTTACAAGCATGTTTGCACCTTCCTCTGTTAGCCTCTGTTTCATCAAAGGCTTGGTCAATCATCTTTGGGGTAATCTGTTGCCGAAAATCATGTTTTTGTATCAAGCTCCTATAGCAAACTACTGTGCCCTTCTTTGTTCTTCACTGAATGAGGACTAATTTAAATGCAATTAGCAGTGCCTTCGGAGAAGCAGAAAAAAGCAGTATAAATGAATTTGTTTTCAGTATAGCAGAAAGCAGGCAATCTTCCCGACGGAGCAGTGTATTAATTAGTGTCCAGTGCACAAACAGGCTTCTTTCTCTTGCTGAATGCACGCTCTGTCTTATCAGGAGCCCAGTCGGGAGAAAACAAAACAAACAGGCAGATAAAGTGGTGTAGGCAATCTAAAATACATACAGGTAGGCAGAAATGGCACCATTGTGAGCACATTTATTCCTATCAGGATTATTAAGTCGGGCCACCCGCCACTGCCGGTGCTTGGAAGAGGTTTGACCCTTCTCCAGTGGGCCATCAGTATAGGACATTTTATCCCTGTATTATGGCCAGGCCAAAGTTATTTGTCATGCTCGCCGTCTTACTGTTTGCAGCTCTGAGGGATTGTTCGGATGGATTCAGTCGTGGGCAGTTTCTGGTGTGTGTGCAGTTCTTTCAGAAAGTTTAAATTAGCTCCTCTTGTTTGGGATGGGATTTAATTCTCCTTTATTCTAGCCTCATGTCCGCCATCTTGACTTTTAAGCTCAAAGGATCAAAATACTTTTGTTTGTCACAATTAAAAGCAACATTGTTATAGTATTTTCCACCTATTTACTCCTGTCCTCTGTACTGTGTTTGTTCCAGAAGAAAATGCCTCTCAGAGTTTATAAAGTTTGAATGAATTTGACGCGCAATTCATTCAAATATATTTAAATAATCCCATATGCACACGCACGCAGTCAGACAAGTTTGTGTTGTGGTACCTCCTCCATCGCTTCACTTGGGTAGAACGCTTATTGGTGAACCTGCAGATTTGTTCATGTTCAAGAGCAATCAAATAGTAGTAGTAATGGTGGCAGTAACAGTAAGGCAGTTGTGAGGTGCAAAGATGACAAACAGCCTTACCTCTGTAGGTTACTTGCAGTCTATGGTGGAGAACATAGGATATTTTGTCAGCTCGCCTCTTAGATGCTTTTGTGTCCTGATGCCAGTTTTGAATGTCTTTGCTTGCAAGAATCCTCCATTTCAATAGAAAACAGATACTGGCTTGCCTTACTGATAGGTCAAGAGGACCTTCAATAGGTCAAAGTGACAGTGAGCGCCCTCAGCTGGATCACAAGATACGCCTCCACAGATGGGCTTCTAGGCTGTATATGTTGAATACCAATAGGTCATTATAGTCTGTGAACTAGCTCATGCATGTTTGAATGAAAGTTTGAAAGTCTGATAAATAGTGACGGCCCTAGTCCATTTATGCCTATTTTTTGTATTTTTCTACTTGCATCAGCCATAAGTTTATTCCTGTCCTCTGGTGTGAGCCGAACCAGTGTCCGTCTTTGCTCCAAAACCATCACATCATCGTGGTGTGATTTTACCCCAGCCTATCACCTTCCCACATACAGCAGTGTGACATCTTTATGTCAGTCCACAGCCTTGTAGAAACCTGACTCTCTCTGTCCTCCCTCACTTTCCTTTTCAGGACATTGTATTTATGATGGCAGTAAATGCACAAAAGCCCTCTTTGTTATCGATCAGGTTCATTTTGATTTGGACTCAGAGCAAGGACTATCACTGGGACCGGTGGGGGCCCTGCAGTGTACATTTCACACGGCTCCCTCTAAATCCTGTAAGAGGGATTGGTTTCGGGAGGTCTGGCATCAGTCTTGGCTTCACAATACAAAATCATATTAGTTTCAGCGTTTCAGAGTCACTGGGAGAATAGCCACCAACAAATGGCTGGGCACGCCTTCAAAGTTTGGGTATTTAATTATTCAGCCCGTTTATTTGATGTTTAAACTCTGCACCTGATAACACCATGAATTATTGTCCTGCAAAGGGTGTTTGCAACCTCAGTAAATTGCTTTGTTCTGTGCATGCAAACAGTCCAAATTAGTGGCTGGCTACACACAAAGAGCATTGTCTAGCACTATAATGTGTTTTCAATTAGGAGGCGTTGAGAGATTTAGCTTATTCTCGGGGTAGGTGGCTCTTTTCTTCTATAGCTCCAGAGACCAGTAATTGATTGCCAAGTGTGAAATGGAAGTTAAGAACGGACTGAGTGTGGCTGTGTCCCAGAGGAGAGAAGTTTGAAGTGGGTGGAGAGCTCAACTCGCTCACCTCCCTACGTGCTGACAGCTTGACTTGTGAATGCATACGCAGCCACTGACTCACTGCACAATAAGAAACGCACCTATCACACAGCCCTTTGTGTCAAGCCCAGTGTCAAATATCACATTAATGCCTGCGATTAAGCCAGGGTGCCGTCATTCTCCTGATTATACCAGTTTGAATGGACAGCAGCCAAGTGACTCACATCCCCTTCTGGTCACATTAGTATCCTGCCGCAGCCTTGGACAGACTGTCCACGAGGAAACCATCTCGCTCCTCTCGCCTTATTAATATTGCCAACTGTGTTTAATTTCATCACTCGCTCTTGTGGTGTGTGATGCCGCTGAAAGTTCAACTCTTCATTGACAGAGGCAGTTCGGTGACCCTCACCACAAGACGCTGTCATATCTATAATGTATCTCTCGGAATGCTATCAGCCACTTATTCCACTGGATGAAGAGTGATGCCCATTAGTAATGTCGGGTGGTTTTCCTGATGTGGTTGTTAGAGGGGCTGAGCAATCCAAACAGGGTTATACTCCCAAGTGTTTCAGAGGACAGAGACTGTGAACCAAATAAATTCACTTCAACTGACAGAGTTTTGATAAAGAAGTGGAAATGGAGCCAATTTAACTAGTTTATTGATAAATTAAACGTTATTAATACAAATAGTGATTTTATTAGACTAGCGTTGTACTAGTATGAGAATAAAGTCTACATTTTATGAGAATAAAGGAAAAAATAAGGAAATAAGCAGCGAGGAGAACCTGTGCAAATGGAGCGCCAATTCTTCTGGTTTTGTCATTGTTTTTTGAGAAACCCCTTTGTATCGCACAGAGATGTACCCAAAAATGTTTTGCTCCACACACATAGTATTGTCCAAGTCTGTGCGGTTCTTTCTTCAGAAAAGTTTCTTGCACAATAAAAGTCCTGAAAGTAAAGATGCTTCACATTCCTTATTTTAACATAGGTGACAGGCCAATCTCCAAATTAAAACTCATCCTTGTAATATTAAGTCTTTATTCAAAAAACTACACCAGCTAGACTTGAAACAACAAAGTGGCTAGTGTGGCTATTTCCATAGCTCACAAACACACAATATTTTACATTTTGTGCTAGGGCTGGGTGATATGGCCCAATCTACCAGCCCAAGTATAGTGTGAGAGGGGGCATGAGAAGACAGAAGCAAAACTCAAAGACAATTTTTATTTTTCATGCTGACGGCTTAAAATATTCACCTCACAATTTTTACTTGATGGGGGCGATATAGTCGCGATACATCAAGTATATTCAATACCCCCCCCCCCCCCCCTTAATTTTGTGCTGGTCGGGACTGGAGCAAACTACATGTAACCAGAAATCCGAACGTAACCAATTGTTTCTCACTAAGAGACCAAATAAGCCTGTTTCCCAAGATGTCAACATTTTCCATAAACATATCATAAACACCGTCTAATGTCCACAACCTAACATTATGTAACATATGTGTTTTATCACACATTTTTGCACTATGTGTTGTATATCTTTAAAGTGATGTCTCCTTCTCGATGATATTTCTCCTTCAGGATCCCACGTATTTATTGCGTCGTTGTAGTTTGTGTCTACACATAATAGCAAACTGGAGAGGTTGAAAACTGATGTCCTTGGATTTCAGTATGTCACGGCATCTCAATAAAGCCACATGACTTAATGTGATGACATTGTCAGCGCGTTGATGTAAGTTGTTATAGGTTTGAAATATGTGCTGCTTCAGCAGAGTGATGACTTACATCCAGAGATGAAAGCAAGTGTGTCCTGTTTTGTATTATGTGCGTACCATTGGAAGAATTAGTGTCGGTACTCCAAAGCAGGAGGAAGAAGCTGTCAAGGTTATAGAGTAAAATAGGATTCAAGCTGTAATCCTGCACATTGTAAATCTGCCACTGATTCTACAAGAACATCTAAAATAATGCTCATCCCAGTATTTACCTCTTATCTATCAAACCCTTTAAAGCTAGGGGCCGACAGCTTTAAAGACAACAGCAACGTGCGTCGTAATGGTGTCAAAATATGATAAAAAGGGATCAAATGAGGACACGCTCAATTTTAAAATGTGCTTCAAGGTCTCCCTGTTATTTTGGAGCTTTTCAGGCCATAGGGGTTCACTGTGTAATAAAAAAAATAACAAAACAGAGTGTCAGGAACTAGTTGCTGAGAGAGGAAATGATCATCCACACTGTAATGTATATGATATAAAGCTACCTGTGTAGAATGCATTGCAAACATTTGGACCGTTTTTCATCACATGAAATAAATTCAACTTAATTTATCGTGTCTCAGTGTTGGAAGTAGTTTGCGCTCTAAAATTGGGGAAACAATGTTAAATTGTGACCCTGTTCAGTCTCACCTAGGAACCACCAGTGAGTCTCATTATGCCAGTAACTTATCACCTCCACAAGACATTCAAGGGTTAATGCCTTGCTCAAGTACAAATAAACATTAATCTGCAGCACAATTGGATGTTCTCTGCCAGGCAAACTTTTAAAAGCAGCTTTTTTTTCGTTGCCTCTCTTTTACCTTATTCTGGATTTATCTATTCAAGGCTTGCAGCCAGACTTGCAAAGGAAGCAGCCAGAAATTACTGTTTTTTATCACTGTAACACTCCCTTAGACTTTATCAAAACCTACATACATGGCTCTAGGCCCTGTGTAGACTTCGTAAATGTGATGATAGATTTCGGTATTTGTATATTCGCTCACCTTACTTTACTCAATGTCTTGTGTGAAAACGGCCAACCTTGTGGGACATTGGTATGGTCACACAGTCCCCGCCATCAGCTGAGCATTTTTCACAGGCTAAATAACTTTACCACCCACAAGTTGTGAGACTGCGATTAGCTGTACTCCACACACACACACACACACACACACACACACACACACACACACACACACACACACACACAGATAGAGAGTAATATTTTTTCACTCTGTCCACAATATCATGAAAAAGTGCTGGAAGGAGACAAAGTATATTTAAGAAATAGGCCACGAGAAGCTGTGATTCTGGAACCGCTCTGAGACAGGGTTAGGGACTCTTCTACAGGAACTGTCAAAGCATAGCCCCAAGTAGCTTTTTGCTTTTGTAAAATGACTGCAATAAAGAAATTGTGTAAATGTGCTGTAAATGTTACATTTTTATGTCATTTCAGTGATAAATAATGACACTCTTAACAGTTTAAAGTGGTGATTTTGGCTTATAGGTATTTTAGAAGACCTCAAGCAATGAAGTGTTCCCCATTAATTATCTAGACTGTGGCAGCCCACAATATTCTAATTTGTCCCACCAGAGTTTCATAATGAAGCAAAAAATGTTTGACACTTCTCATTATAACCTAAGAGATCTGTAACTTGGTGTGCATAACTGTATATGCAGCGCTCTATGCCGTGTGCTAGCTCTTGCTAAGACGAACTGCCACACGCTCGCTCCGTGGTTCATAACATGTTCCACCGTCCTCGCAGACAGTCGGACCTCAGAGTTTCAGCCGCAGTTGCGACATCAATGCAGTTTTTTCTCTTACCTGAGAAATGTTCTTTCATTCTTTAGTCTGTGTACCAGTCGCTCGGAATCTGCTGACGTGAGAGTGACAGAATCCCTGCATGTGCAAATGCACTCCCGTTACCACCACAGATTGGATTAATTCTGTGGGGAAACACTGCAGAATCAATCAGTTAGTGAAGAAACTGTTTTGTTTTAAATTCAGTAATTTAAAACGCTGTAGCTGAGCATGTAATGGACATGGTTAAGGTGTGTAAAGGCCTACAATCTTTGAAACATCGACTTCTCTTACAATTAAAATTCAAGCGAACACACTGCAGTAATTTATTAGCTGTGAGTTAAGTGGTTGTAAAAATGTCAATGTGAAATAACACCAAACTAAATGTTACAAGACTAATGAGCATGTTTAAGTTATAACTAGATATAATAAAAAGGAACCCACAGAAACTCCTCCCACGTACATGTCTTGTCTGCTGCCACTGACAAGCTCATCACACTCTTAGAAAATCTTCGAAAAAGTAAACACACTTTTGTTTCTTTGAGCAGAGCTGATGAGTGTTGAAAAGGTTCAAATTGTTGGTAAGGAGAAATGTCCCTGCTGCCAGCAGGGGTGCTGTTCAGTTCAGCTAATCCTGACTTCTGTAAGCAGCGATTGCGTGATTTCAACAGTGTTTACAAGTAAAATAAACAAATAATCACATGAAGACGTTCGATTTGTTTCTGAGACGAACAGCAAATAGGAACGAGCCGACCTACTCCAAAGTCTGAGCCCATCTCGAGTGTATTAAGAATATTCATCTGTCTCAGTAACCACCAAAGACTGTGCAGCGCAGAGGAAAATGAGAAATGCTGTTTTATAATGAGAGCCTTAGGCAAAGACATACAGAGACATGTCTTAAAAAAAAAAAATCTGTCATCATATATTCTCCTAGTAATACTGCAGTGGGAGAAGCATACTAAGGATGTGTGCTCTTTGAAGAGATCCAGGCAGCTCTCTGATGTTTTAGATGGAACTTGCATTGCTTTGTGATAAAGGCTTAAACTTATATCCTGTTGTTTGGTATTTATAGAGATTGTGTCAATAGTCCCCACAAGGGAGACATTTTAATATTGTCTTTTTTTTTGCTGCCCGGTTTTACAAACACTGGTTTTTAAAGGTCCAGTGTGTACAATTCTGGTGAAAGGATACTACTGGTAGAAATTGAATATAAAATAATCGAGAGTTTTTTTTGTGATGTGTGATCATTTCAAGTGTACGAATTATTGTTGTGTTTACCCTTGAATTGGCCCATTTATATTTAAATAATTTATATTCACTTGGGAGCAGATCCTCTCTGCAGAGTCCACCATGTTGTTTTTATTTCAACTGGTTACCACAGGTTCTCTTTCATGTTTGGAAGAAGATGGTGAGGTGAGGGGTGTTCAGCTTTCAACATGCAACTTCATCACTAGATGTCACTAAATTCTACACACAGAACCTTTACAGTCCATTGTATATATTGATTATATTACTTTCAATATATCTATCAATATAATCCAATGAACCTATGCTTATGAATGTAATAAAATAATCTCCCAAATAACATTAATGAATATCATTACTTGGTTAAACAGTGTCAAACAACTGAGTCGAAGGAAATAGCCTCTTAGCTAATTACGGCTACCCAAAGTGCATATGGTCTGTCTGGAATCCAGGAGGCAGTTTCTGTTCCGGTAAATGGGAGGGGGATGTTTGCAACACATCAGAGATCACAGAGGTTGTCATAGGAAAGCATACACGTCTGGTTGACTCGCACAGCGACACAGATCTATGTGAACAAGGCATATGGAGACAAAAAGAAAATGTGACATACTTACAAAAAAAGTGCAACTTATCCTGACTTAAATGGATGGTTCAATAAATATCATGTTAAAGTTCACATCCTGCATGATATGTCTCACCCACTTGGCACCATAATGATGCAACACAGGAGTTGTTTCAGCAATAGGTGTGTTCACCTCACAGACTGACTGCAGAACGTTTCAAGCTGCTAGTGTTCAGGGATGGAGATGAGCCATGTTTGGTCTGGTCTTCCAGCAGTAAAGGGACTGCATATTAGTGAATTGATGTATTCTATGTTTAATGAGCCCTTTTTAGTCTTTTATCATCTGTCCTTATCATACACATTAGGGCTGAATGATTTGGGAAAATAATCTAATTGAGATTTTTCCCCCCAAATATTGCTATTGCGACTTAAAATGCTTTTTTTTTATTTTATCCTCTTTTCCCCCCAAAAAAACTATAATGAATGATTTAAATATGACCAACACAATATTAGATACATTTACTGTACAATATTCTTTCCCACATTTTAATTTAACGGCTCATTACAGAAACAAGAACAACAAATCAGTGTGCATTTAAGTAATTTAATCAAAGTCATTTTAAGTATAAACACAAGGCATGCACTTTTTATAACCTGTTTGCAAAATTTATCATCTTGAGAAAAATATTTTTTAAATTATAGGTGTCTTACTGTGCCCAAGTCAGTAACATTTCCAGTGTTGGGAAGAATACTTTCAAAACGTATGCCGTTACAGAATACATGCCCAAAAATGTAACGTATTCCATTACATTAACTAATCTGAGTAACGTATTCTGAATACTTGGATTACTTCCACATTCAATTGCATTTATGATTGTTGGAATGCGGCGTTGTTATAGTCAGTAGAGCATCAGCAGTTTAAACTCTGTCCGCCAGCTGGATAAGCTGGAAGGGCAGCTTGTGGATCAGCAGCTCCGTAGATTCCCGTTCATGTCCGGGTTGCCGTGCAGCGGTATGGAGGCACCCGGCCTCAGCAGGAAGAACCCCATGCTGAACACCTCCGTCTCGTAGATGTGCATGTAGGTGACCGGGGGGCTCTGGAGCCCGGGTTGCTTTTCCGGGGAGTGATTTTCAGGTCCGCCGCCCGCACCGCGGTCAGCAGCGGGATGAGCTCGCTCTGTGAGTCCGCCACGTCAGTTGAAGACTTTAAGACCCTATAGGTCAGGGCTATTCAACTTCGCCAGATCAGACAATCACGGTGGGTGTGAGGGCCGCACAGAATATTAATCAATTAATGGCCAAAAATTTAAAACAGTAATTTATATTTCCAGAGGTAAACAGACACGCATCTCTTTTCTTTCACTTTATAGTCAGTAACAGACTGTCATTCCATTCCAAAACACAGGAAGGCTATCAAGCTTTAATACAGAAGTGAGAAAGTTACACAAAGAGTGTTTTTCTGACATGTCCATATCCACAAATGTAGAAAACAATTTGAAAATAGTATAATAGTATTCAGATATCAGATTAACAATAAATGAGCCTGTTGAGGAAACAAAAACAATTCCAAGCAGAAATTAGGTAGTTGCAGCAGGTTCATATCCCAAAATGCATAGTGTGAACTGAACATCTTGAAACAGTATCCATCACAATAATAGTAAATAAGTCTTCAACAACATTTCCTAGCAGAAATAAGGTGCTTTGCAGGTTCATATCCATGAACACAAACAGCCAGATGAATCTGGTAAAATAGGATCCACCATATTAACAAAAAATTGGCCGACTCATAAACAAGCCAAAAATAAGGTGCGTATAGCAGGTTCATGTCCATATTTGTTAAAGGTAAGAACTAAAACTCCAGTCAAACCAAAATTGAGACTCTTAAACCATAACATGTTTGTAGTCTGTGCATTTACAGCTGGATAGCATCACATGCCTCAGAGTATTTAAATAATACACAACTAGCTTAACTTATCAGAACTCTGATGTTTCTAACCTGTTTAACTCAGTGAGAGAAATGACATTGCCTTGATTTGGCAATTTCAACATAGTTTGGCTCATAAGTAGTAAGGGCAACCCTGAGACACTCTTGTAGCTTTTCATTGGTCATGGAGCAACGTGCCCTTGTTTTAATTGCATTCATGTGAGAAAAGCTAGACTCACACGTGTAGGTGGATCCAAACATTGTTAGTATTAGCAGCGCCACTTTCCTGAGTGTGGGGTACTGGTATTGGCTAACATGGTTACACCAAAAGTTCACTGCACCCTTAGACAGCAAGTGCTGCTTTAAAGCAAATGAGGACTGGACATCAACCATTTCCATCTGAAGGATGCTCTCATCAATGCAAGACATTACCTCTTTTGCTTTTACACAGAAGTCTGCCTCAGGTTTGATGGAGAATGGGTCACGCAAACTGCAGTACCTCAATAGGAATACTGAAGCTCTGGAATCTCTCAGTGAAGTTATCAGTCAGTTTTCTCATAAAGTTTGTCATGACTGGAGTTATGTGTGCCTCAGGTGCTGCATTCATGAATGCACGGAGTTGTGAGAAGTGCAGCAATCTTTCTGACATTAGGTCTGTAGTGAAAATCGTTAACTTTGTTTTGACGGCGCACAGCCTCTCAACCAAATTAGCGACAGACTTTTCCGCCCATGAACTTCCAGATTCAGAGTGTTCAAGTGTCCAAAAATGTCACACAGAAAGTGGACTTCTGCCATAAATTGTTAATCCAACATTCAAGAAGTGTGCTGCCCGTTTGTGTTTACACGTGCGAAGGAAAGACAAAATCTCCTGGCGGAGTTCACAGAAACGAGCCAAAACCTTTCCTTTGCTGAGCCACCCGACATCACTATGAACCAGCAAGTCAGTGTGATCTGCAGATGCGTCAGCAAGCAACATACGGAAGAGGCGATGTTGAAGGCTGGAGGTTGAGCGGATGAAATTCACAGTGTCCATGGTGTTTTTCAGATCGCCGCTGAGCTTTGCCCACAGTACCGCTTGATGAATGATGCAGTGTAAAAACTGCATATGCGGGGCCACGGCTGCCAACCTGGCCACCAGCCCTTTCACTTTACCGGTCATAGCCGGAGCTCCATCCGTAACCAACAAGCAGACTTTTTGTAAATCCAGTTCATGCTCGTTAAAAAACGTGAAAATCTTTTGGAAGATCACTTCACCTGTAGTGTGTCCCTCCAGCGGAACGAGCCCCAGTAGTTCCTCCCGAAAGCGCACTCCGTCATAAAACCTCACATACATGCACAGCTGGGCCACGTCGGTACAGTCAGTCGATTCATCCACAGCGATAGACATGAACTCTGCTTTTTCGAGAGTTTTCCATAAGCGTTAGCTAGCGCATGTGTTTCAGTGGGCAGCCAGACCAGAGCCATAGTGAGTAGAGGGTTGCGGCAACCAATTCAGGTACGTAACATTAGACGTAAAACAGTCTATGGACGTTACCATACAGGTTCGGTTGAGGCAAAAGTGGACCTCAATGGCTCTGGGTTAGATGTGTCAAAGTAAGAGGCGTGTCCGTTATTTTTTTTTTTTTTTTTTACCAAGCTACACTGGGTTGCAGGTAGTCTTGCGGGCCATAGTTAAATTCAAACGGGCCGCATCCGGCCCTGGGGCCGCTAGTTGAATAGGCCTGCTGTAGGTGATGCAGGCTTGCTTCGCTAACTTCTTGATCAGAGGACTTTTGTGGTCCCACGGCATTCTTGCAGCCCAGTGCCTTACTCTCTTTCGCACGTTTTAATCGCGCACGTTGAGATTAGAAAATCGCGTTTAATCATATCGAGATTTTATGGCATGTAAATATGCAGTCATACAATAGTGCTACAAGCAGCATCATAATTTAAAGCTGCAAGTATTAATGTTTTTGTTCCGACAGTGGATAAGATGAATTAATGTAATTGGAAAGAAGTTGCCTGTGGAAAAAAACGTGAGAGAGTTGTCGCTTGAATATCAGAATCAGAATCACAGAGTATTTATGCCCAAGTAGGTTTACATCTACAAGGAATTTGCTCTGGTTATTGGTGCATACAATGAACAACACACATAAGAAAAGCAATACAAATAAACAATATATATTTTTACTCACTTTTTCTAATATTTATGCAAAGTAACATTTATTTAGACATAAACATATCTACATAAAATATATATAATAGATAAAAGATATAAAAAGTGAAGTAAAATGTGAAATGCAAGACAGTGAACAGTGTCAGATTGCAATATGCAATGTAATGCAGTATAATATAATATAATATAATATAATGTGTTAATAATATAATATGTTATCTGTGCTATGCATTTCCTATCATTTCTGGGGTTCATTTCAGTTCATTGTTTTGATGCTGGACTGTTTGGTGCAGTCTCTCTGCTCTCCTCATTTCCAGCAGCAGCGGCAAGCAGCTGTTTTCAAAAAAAGGCTCTGATAAACCCACTGTAGGCTACTTGACCGGCGCTAAATGGCAGGCTGACAGCGCTAGCAACTACCTTGTGGGCAGTGAGGCATTTAGCAGCTAAAGAGTAAGATACTTTCCCCAGGGGCCGGATAAAAAGAAAAGAGCCAAAAGGAGAGTGAATATTGAACTCATATTTGTACCGTGGCCAGTAAAACAACTACAAAACCGAATGAATGTGGACCTGCAGGGAACTCTGCCTCTGTAACATTCAAACTCAGCAACAGTGGAATAGGATCATAAATATGCCTAATATGACATATATATGTCTTGTTTACAGCTTGTCAAATGATAAATATTCCTTTAAGAGGAAAAAAATGGTAACAGGAACAAAGTTAGCTCAAGAAAAGAATCAAATTTGTTCGAGTTTGTTCGGCAGGATCGATGCCTATCCTCTGTTTAAATGTCTATTTAGTCAAACTACATCTTCTGTTAAAGATGTACATTATTTAAATATATGCATTAGATATATGTGTATACACACATATCTGTGTAATGCTCACACAGACCAGGGTCTGTCGGGGTTCTCCTCCGCGGGGACTGATGGTCCGTGTGCAGACATGAAGCTGAGCCGTTCAGTTGCTAACAACATCGCTGTGCTGCGTTCAGGGTAACTCAGATATCCCGACCTCCTGCTACATAGAGAACATGCAATAGTTTTCATCAATGAACATACACACAGACACATACAGACACACACACAAACAGACAAAGGGATCGTGGAGGGGCTATTTTCTAACAAAGCTCCACAAACAGCTGTTTTAAGTTATACCTGCTGTTTCAACCGGGCGACACACACAGAAACAACGACTCGGGTTAGCCTCCGAGTTCATCGTTTTCTATTAACAGGTGCTGCGTTTACCGGGCCGAAACACACACACACACAGAAGCAACCGATCTCTCCCCCCACCTCCCAGTCCGATGCTTCCCAGCCGGGGTTCCACATGCAATAGTGCTGGAAATACGTTCACAAGCAGCCATTCCAGAAAGTGCTGCAACTTTAAACACAAACTAACAGCAAGCTAGCGTTAGCCCGCTGCTGCTAACCGTAGCGGGACAAACACAGGGGACACACAGGCTGGAGACTTGTCACTAATCGATAATGATCCATGATGAAAATGAGACATACCCTGCAGACGTGGGGAACCCTGAGCTGGTAAGACGTGGCTGGCTCTCAGGTGTGTGAAGCCAGCGTGAGCATCGCCAGCCTCGCAGTGAGCCGCCCGGGTACAGCCGGGATCCAACCTGCCACCGAGCAGCCGGCTGCCACTGCCGCCGAAGCCTGCCGGCAAGCCGGGCTATGATTGCTATGAGGCTAACGCCACCTAGCTTACATGTCACCGTCATTACTGAAACAAAACAACAGCTTTTCTAGTTGAAGACACTCACTGCGACACAAGAAACGCACTGTCAACGCTCCACTGTCCGTGGGGAGATCAGTTGGGCGGCTGCTGCTAACCGTAAACAAACACTGACAGGTCCACCAGAAGCGAGCTGCTGACATGGAGCCAGCAACTCGACATCACATAGCGAGCCCGAGGACGGGGCTTGGGCATTTGACTTACCCCGACCGCAGGCTCTGCTTCTCGGCCAGATCTCCGCTGCTTCCCGGGTGGGCTGCCACATGCAATACTGCTGTAAAAACGTGCACAAGCAGCCATTCCAGAAAGTGCTGCAACTATAAACACAAACTAACAGCAAGCTAGCGTTAGCTCCCTGCTGCTAACTGTAAACAAACACCGACAGCTCCACCAGAAGCGAGCTGCTGACATGGAGCCAGCAACCCGACATCACATAGCGAGCCCGAGCCGAGGAGGGGGCTTGGGCATGTGACTTACCCCGACGGCAGGCTCTGCTTCTCGGCCAGATCTCTGCCTCTCATCACGCTCACCGGCTTGTTAGCGTCCCCCCTCGGCTAGCTTCCCAGGTAACAGCCGTGCTATGGCTCGTAACGTAACCCGGTCTCCTCCTCCACCAGATCTCCGCCTCCAGGGGGGGAGGCGGAGATGTAGACCGACTATGACGTCAATTCCCATTCGTATATAGTTTCTTACGTAGAGGAACCACAACAAATCGCTGGAGTTGTTTTTCCAGAGTTTTTGGGACGGGTGACATGCCAGATACCCACATTAACGTGTAGAAGCACTACAAAAGTGGATTTTTTATAATATGTCCCCTTTAAAAGATTCCGCAAGTTCCTGTGCTGCTCTGGAACGATCTAACCAACTTCTCTCTGTGAGGCTGCATGTTCTTCCGGTGCTCTCCTGGTGTCATCAAAAACAAAAGTATCTATTTTAGTTGTCCTTGTTGCCCTGCTCTTAGATCCTTCACTTGGCATTATCAAGAAGCCTAGATAGTCTGTTCTGGTACTGATAGCTGTCACTAGTGATTTTCTCCCACACATCCTCAGCATCTGTCCGACAGCTCTTGTTTAAAAGCCAATTAAAAATGGAGACAACACAACGTTGTAAACTGATTATTGGACCCGAGTTCCACCTGCATTACAAAGATGGCCCGCTGAAGAAATTGGAGCGACCAGATGGAGAAAAAAAGAGAAGAAAATCAATAGTCCACTCTGCCTCCAACATCTTAATGCCACTCTCAGTCGAGAGGGATGTGTGGAACTGATGGAGTCTCTGTCAGTTACTAGACATCAGAGGAGTTTTTAATTGAGGCCCCAGTGGGGCTGGGAGGGACATGGGAGATGTTGAGGGAGAGATCGAGCCAGGCCGGTGTTAGATGAGCTGGGCAGACCTGTCGTGTGACAGTATAGTCGTCCACATTCATCTCTCCTCCAGACAACGGCTGGGCAGCATGACAGGACATTTTTTTACAGGATTTTTTTCTGTATTCGGTATATTTGGTATGGCGCGTGGTATATATTTTGTCCTTTCAATAGAATGTGGTTCATCTTCAAGAAAAATGTCTGGTATAGTAAAATGTATTGCCTGATGTTTAAGTTATGATCTAAAACAGGATTTCCCTGTGGTTTTAGAAAGACGTATTTGAACATTTAGGTGGGTCTTATTTGTTTTTGACATTAATTTGGTTCTATTTCCATTGTTTATTAAAAAAGATTGTTAAGAGTTGCCTTTCTGGATTGTAATGGGTGTTGTAGTTATTTATCAATGGTACAGAAATGTGCATGCTTTAAGGAGACTACCAACAAGACCACCATACCTGACACATCTCTATTACACCACATTTAGCTGATTTACGCAGGTTTTAGAATGGCAGTAAATCCGCAAATAGAAAGGCAATAGACTTGTTCCCATATCTCAAAAGAGCATGTTTGCATCTCTGTTTTGTTATTTCTATAACTGAGAAAGTCTCTTACCTCGTCTTGCCAAATTACCTTGGTCACCAGGGTTTCTCATTTCCATCACTGCCGATCGAAGCCAGAGCTGATAAAAACCTGTGTCCACTTCGGAATCATTTCACTTGGGAGTGAATGCCGATTGGATCCATTCCCATTTCAGACAAAAGCCAGATGTTAGTGGGTGTCAGTGGATTGTTTAACCAGTGGAAAGGGGGGGGCTATAATCGACAGGCACCCCAAACAGACACTCGCCTTGGCTTTGGTAAAGACTACAGATACCGACGGTCCCTGCCTGTAGTTTGTGAGATAACGTGGTGTTTCAAAGATTATTCTCCACTTGGCTGCTTCACCTTATCTTCAACCATTGGGAAGTGTAAATAATTCTGGGACTCTCATATTTCCTCATATTTGTCATTCTTGACATAGATCATAAATTCCATTCAATAGGCTCTAAAATAAAACCTGCAGCAACATTAATAATGTAGTTCAGAGCAGTTGTGGAGGAGAGTTTCATACCTGGTGGGATAGCACAGTGCGCGTGTGTGTGTGTGCGTGTGTGTGTGTGTATATGTGTGTGTGTGTGTCCGTTGGCTTCACTGTCTCCCAACTGCTGCACTACGAGTTCATTTTGCTTTTGGTGAAATATTTTATGTACCATGAAACCTGTGTGTTTTCACCGTGCCTCTCCACTACTAACTTGTCTCATCACTGGGACAGGCTCTCTGGCAAAAGTGTCGACACCGTGGCTTTTCTTCTCTCACCAGCGGCAGTGCTGCTCGTGTCAGAGCTGGAGCTCATTCGCAAACATCCCTCATACTTGCTGACATGTTTCCTCACGGTTTGCTCCCGTCTCTGTTGTGCTGTCTGACTCCATTTCCTCAACCGCCCTTTTCCGAGCATGCAAATGTGCGTTTGTTTTAGTGTAAAAAGAGAAGTGCACACGCTCGCTGGTTAACATGCAGTAAGCTGATGCTCGCCCGTGCAGCTTTGACGTGACATTTAAAATCCTTTCTGTACCAGAATAAATGGGGTAGCCAAGTCCACATCAGGGCATGTATCGCCACTGGTGTGAGGTTTACGCCGGTTACACTGCCCACCTCTATCTGTCTTACTAACACGACAGCCATACAGTTCGCTCTGAGCTATGTATTCAGTTAATTAGCCAGTCTACTGGGTATGGGATTACCTTCAGCTTTAAAGATGAGAGAATTCACTGTAACCTTGCTCCTGGCATATCTAAGTAAGACTTGAAATCATCCTTTTGAATGCGGCTGTGTCTTAGCTTCGCCTGTCCTCCCTCCCAGACAAATCAGTGACTGTCGTTGTAAGTTTGCTTTTATGTACTGTGACAATAACCAAAAAGAGTCCCCAACAATCTGTCTTACCCATTTGTTTAAAATATATGGCATTTTTTGGGAACTTTCTGAAATGTCCCTTGCATCTGGAAGACAAATCTCCCTTTGTGTACATGTTGCAACATAATGTAGTATTAGTAGTTTTGAGTCTGCCATGGTTTCTTTGATCGCTCTCATGTTACTGTGACTATTCCAGAGGTGGTACATGCCAGTAAATACTGACCTCCAGGAACGGGTGTATTTATCAGACCAAAAACCCCACGGGAGCCGCTTTGGTGAGTCTAGATAGCTTGGAGCTGATCGCTGGCCCCTGCGGTGGGGACGTCTCATTTGTATGTCGGCCCTGTCAACTTTCGATT
Source organism: Platichthys flesus (assembly GCF_949316205.1). Taxonomy (NCBI): domain Eukaryota; kingdom Metazoa; phylum Chordata; class Actinopteri; order Pleuronectiformes; family Pleuronectidae; genus Platichthys; species Platichthys flesus. The sequence continues at coordinate 20,349,983 of NC_084945.1, read as the reverse complement.
GTAATTTGTGTGCCTACCATGGTGACCATGGGAAATACAGAATCAGGGTTTGATAACAGTGAGGGACCCTCCTAAACGGCTACTACATCCAAGGAGGGCAACGGGCATGCAAATAATAGTTATTTCTAAATCTGTATTTATGTGTGAATAAAAATTCCATCAAATAAGCGTTAATAAATATATATAATATGTATTTAAATAAAATATATATATGTATTGAGAGTAGCTCAATGTCTGCGTGTTCATCTTAAGCCTCCAGTGGTGTTTCTGAGAGGAAAACTCAACTGAAAACCTATATTTTAGATGTACTCACCCCGTAGATTGGTAGTTGGCTCAGCTACAATGCTTCCATCGCTATTAAAATTGTATCTCTGCATTCACTTAGTTAGCGGCTCAATGCCTATTTTGTTTTTAAACCAACAAACACTGCTTATTTTCACCTACTTTGGTTGTCCGGTCATTCACCTTCCGTCCATCGTTCCACCCTTCACCGACTCACTCATCATCTCTCCTGCTTACCCTCCACCACGTCTCCCACCAGCAGATGGCTTTTATCGCTCTCCTGCTGAGAAAAAAAAGGGTGTGCAGTTAGAAACTTTATTCCTATAAATGCAGAGCCATTACTCTGTCTTAATGTGCACGTCTGCACGTCATACACTGGTGTTTGCCACGGGCCCGGGGTGTCAAGGGGAGGGTACAGACATCTGACAAATTGTGGAAGTTAATAGGCAGCAGGTCGTCTTGAAGATGAGCCCATTGCCTCTCTGCATCCCAATAAGACAGCGAGGCAGTATCTTTGCGGAAAGCGATTTATTGAATTGCAAAAAGAGGAGAGAAGGCTCGAAGCAAGTATGCTGATAGGACAAAAACCTGTCGCCATCCATCTCGGTTTGCCAAGTTTGCAGTGAGCTTCTCGTCCTCTCCCCGAGAGGAGAGGTGTTCCTGGAAATATTGCGAGAGCAGCTGTGTCTGCGTGGTCATAAGCTTTTTCAAGCTGGGGCTGGATTGGGAGGGTTTCACCGTTTTGATGGACACCTCTGAGGTTGATAATAAAGGCTGGTAATTGAAACAGAAGCTGAAACAAATTCAAAGTCATTGGTTGAATGTGAAGCTAATATTCATGCTCATGTTTTTCATTCTGGCTAATCCGTGTCCTCTGACACCAAGGCCATCTTCTTTCCATTAGCACAGTTGTTATTGTTTCTGCCAATCGCTTCCCTGTGAGAGGACCAGTGCTGCACAGCAACTGAATAAAGAAGTTTAAATCAGCACTGTCGCCCAGCCTGTTTGTACTCGCTGAGGTAGTGTGCATCAATCATCTCACCAGTGTTGGGTGAATGTGATTTAAGTGTGAGCTCCTGTTTTGTCTCACTGAGTTTTATATCTCATTCACTTCACTGTTTCTACGCTGCCTTACTGTACTGTGTGAATGAATGTCTTTATCTCTGCCATGTGACTCATTGTTAGAGAGATATATAAGCCTATTTCCACTCCTCATGGGTCTGGCTGTGCCTCTCTGGTCTCTGGGGCTGTACAGGCCCTACAGCGGGGCCGGGCCCTGATGCTGCTCAACCCCTGGGCTAGCCCTGAGACCAGCTCACTCCTCTGTGATCAACACTCCCCCTCTACCAGTCCCTCTCTTCTCTTCTCCTTTTTTCACAACCAAGCTGGATAAGGCCAGGTTGTTCATCCTGACAATGAAAGAAAAACGTAATTGACTCTTCCTTTCCTCCTCCTCATCCCCACAGCTTGTCTACAATGAGCCTGGAGGCTGTTTTTAGCCCGAAGCCATCTCTCTGTCAAAGGACATTATTCTCCTTTGGTCACATCATAAGAGGCTAGGTTTCTTCTCGGCAGGTAAAACTAGGGTGACAGTCGGAGAGAAAGGAGCTTTGATCTCCACCGCCTTCACGTTGCAGAACCAATATGACAGGCTAGGGATTCTTAGGAGCACTTTATTCTACCAAATGTGCCGGAAAGAAAACATTCAACCTTATAAAAAACGTCTGCAAATCTTGGCTCTCACATTCACTGAAGACCAAAAAATACCTGTGCCGGCCATTTGCGAGTCCCCTATAGTATCTCCCCGAGACTAGGGGAGCCTCATTTCTCACTGGCGAGGCACCCTGTGTTAGAGGCTCCCTATGGAGGTGGTGTTTTATCATTCTCTTGCCTGCCCCCATTAAATATCTATTTTTACTTTAGCAGCCTGCTGTGGCCTCCTATCATATACAAAAAACCTACAGTGAAACACCACCTTGTATAAGAGGGAACAGTAGGGGATAAGCTCAGGGTGTGGTCGATATAACGTCAATTAAAACGTTTCACACATTCATAGATGGTACATCTGTAGCTACCTATTACATTTTTTACATGACCTTTAATAGTGCTCAACATAAAAAAAAGCTGCAAGCAAGGGACACAATAGCACATCACAGTATATGTGCAATATAATGGTACATAATACACCATCCCCATGTAATGGCCTCTAAAACTGCCTTCGTGTTGACTCAATGCCTCCCAGACAATGTTTCCATGAAACAACAATATAAAGAAGATATGATATCCGATGTGCATTATATTAGGTGTTTCTGTAATGGTGTCCACCTACTACCTTTAAACTATCTTTATCTGTTTGAGACAGATATGACCTCTATGTGCCCAGACAGCTGTGGATTCTGGTCCTTATACCGGCCACAGCACAATGACAATCCTATTTTAGAAATGAATTACAAAAAATACCAGGAGCTAATTGAAATTTTTTTAACTGGCTTTTCTTCCACTTTTACTAGAAGAGCACCTGCAGAGCACACACCACTCCTAAGGCTCACATCCCATCTCGCTATGTGAAAGAAAGTGGAAAGAAAATCCTGGATATTTGTATCGTTTTTCTGGATTCACTCCAAATTTGAATGACTTCTTCCTAGAGTTGAAATCGGTTCAGTAGTTTTTGGGTAATCCTTTTCACCAACGCATTTAAACACACAACATCCTTGATGGACGTAAACTAGGATACATTGTACAGAAGAACAGCGCATGTAGAAGGAGGAGATCAGTTCTGATTTACTTGCTTTCATTTGTTATGTTGGCAAAGTAATTATTTTGAGTGTTCTGATGTCACAGTAAAATGACGCAAAAGGACTCATGGAAAATAATGGCTTTGCCTAGCTACAAATGTTACCGAGTTGCTTTTATACATACAATCTAATAAAAACAAATATCATAAAGTGCTGCGTATGTGGTTTTTATTTGCACTGGCTAGCTAACTACCATTGTGTGTTGAAGGATATCAAAGTGAACAGAAACCCCGGTGAGTTTGTGGCATAGTGTCTGTTATTTGTCTCATTTCATTGTCTGTCAAAACAGGACGGATTTCCATTTGTTCAACGCTACGTCAGCTTTAAAGCTACATTCATAAATTGTTCTACTGTTAAACTTTACATATGCATTCTAATGAGGGCCACACATTCACAGTATATATAGACAAAGGCAAATGTGTGAAGGGAAGTTGGCCCTGTTTGGTGCAGCTCTCTGCAGATTCTAGGTAATGTGGCAGTGCAACCCAAAGCACTCCATCCTTGCCCTTGCACAGAGGGAATAGGGAAGGGGGAGAGAGACGATAGGTAAACAGAGCCATTAGAGACAAATCTATTTCTGAGGAAAACAAAATCACATCATCAAACAAGAGAAAAAGAAAAATATGATCCTGCAGCCCTTTGGGCCCTGGTGTAGCAATGATAGCCGACTATGGCATTTGTCTTTATCAGTCTGCCTTGAGGGAGGGAGAGCGTGGTGGGAAGGTGTGAGAATAAAAAGAGAATGAGAAATACAATGGAAACAAAGAACACGGCGTCTCCTTTGCCCGTCAAAAAGAGCAAGACTCATTTGTTACTTTTCTGGCTTTATGAGTCATGAGCAGCTTGTGTATGATTATTCCTTGCTCTTACATTTGTTGTGTGCAGATTCTCTGTTACTACAAAGTGGCTCTCAGATGGTCATTCTTTAAATATAGCAGAGTGAAGGGCTCGGTGGACAGCGAGCCGCAGCATCATCAGTCATGACTAGCCTGGGGAGGCATGCGCAGCTTCATCAAAATGACAGGATTGACTTTCCAGATTTTATCCTTTCTCTGTGACATTTGGTTGTTTATCCTGTTTTGCAGTCGCTGGACCGGAGCGCCTGTATACTGCCTTGTGTATCGAGACTCTCCTGAAATTGATATCTTTACACAGACTGAGGTGACCCTAAAATTTGATTATAATAATTACATAAAGTATATTATTTGTCATTTGTCTACTTCAGCTGTAATTGCCTCGATATAATCATTATTTGTAATATGCTGCTACTCAGTGTAGTTAAGGACGGGTGTTACAACAGAAAGCACAGTGTAGCAATAAGCCATGCTAGCAGCTCTGTGGCTTTGTAGCTAGCACGTGCACACTGATTTACCATCCTCCCAATCTTAGTTTGACCTTTCAGCATGGTAACATTTGCTAATTGGCACTAAATACAAAGCACACTTATGGGACCATCATTAGTTTTGCAGATATTTGGTAATAAACCACAATGAATCTTTGATCTGATGGTGGCATTTCAGATATTTTATAACAATGCATCCTATGGGAAACATTAATGTGTGTCCAAAATCTCATGGCAGCAGAACCAGTAGCTGAGATATTTCAGTCTGGACCAAAGTGATGGACTAACTGATAACAGACAGACATTTCAGTCTCGGGAGGGGTGCTGTTAGATTTTTATTATTTTTAATGACGCTTTTCTAGAATTGGTACACACATGTCCCTCCTCCTCCTCCTCCTGTCTGTGGGCCTCTGTGGCCTTTGTTTGGTCTGTTTTGTGGAACAATCAGGTACATTTGTTTCTCAGCATCAGATGGACTGGATTTCCATCTGAGGATTGATCACCTCCAATAATACACCTCTCTTTGCCCTCCATCTTGGCAGGGCCGTACTGTAGCCTGCCTGCCTGTTGTCATAGCTGATGCCAAGTCCTTACAGATGCTTCATCATTTAGCTCTTTCCAACTCTAGTCATGTTTTTCTATTTTCTTTCTCTTTTTTTTTTTGGACATCGGAGATCTGTTTGTGCTTAAGCCAGGCTCATAGCTATTCAGCGGCTCCGCTCTGCTGTTTCCCTTTTTCTCCCTCTGTTCAGTTTGAATACTCAAGGGAAATTTGGTTGTTTCTCTAATATCTTTTTTTGGTCCTGCTGACCAGTTTCCACTTCTCCTCATTAGTTTACAATTTGCAAATACTGTCATTAACTTTTTTGCATCTTGATATTTATATATATATATATATATATTTTCATATAGATATCAATATCCTTCCAAATGTCTATTCACTATCTATACTGCTTATCCTTTGAGGGTCAAAGGGGGGCTGGAGCCAATCCCAGCTGACATTAGGCGGGCAGTGTGGTGTATCACAGGGCCAACATACAGAGACAAATAGACAATCAAGTTCATACCTATGGTCCAATTCAAGTCTCCAATTAACCTAACCCAAGTTTACATTTGTGTGGACTGACGGGGGAAGCCAGCGTACTAGGAGAAAACCCATTTAGAATTGTGGGTTAAATATATATATGCAGTATATACACATATAATAGCAGTATAATAGCTAGAGTAATATAATCAATATCCAAACAGTTAGATATAATCTAAGTATTATATTTAATTCCCTTTAATGAACTATAATATTGCAGGTATTAAGAATTTGTAGATTTTAGTCATCTGTGCAATGTGTAGCAGAAGGCAGGGGGTGGGATAGTTAGCGCCAACATCCTCTTAAAGCTGTGCCAGTGCTGCTTGACTGAAACGACAACAGAGTCATATGAGCGTGGTAAGCTATTTGCCATCTGGACCCAATTGAAAGGCCCAAGTGTCCTAATTGGATACTAGTAAAGAATATCTGAGTCAGTTTCCATAAAGCAAAAGGTTTGCGAAGGGTAAGCCCAATACGGTCGTGGATGGGGCAAAGCTGATGATGAGCTGAGATGATGATGGCAACGATCATTATCAGTGTCACCATTCTGTGTTTTGTAATTTGGATAATACAAAAAAATGCAAAATTGTCAAATGTTGAAATAACAGTGATAGATACAGTGATGAAAGTTTGGCTCTTATTTTAGCTCTGCCGGCTTGAATAATGAGGCGCGCTGTCTCTCGCTCTCCCTTCGCTCTCCCCCTCACTGTCTCTCCCTCTGCCCTTTGCTTCAGGTCAGAACATCGCATTCCCCCCGGTGGCTCTGTGGGTAACTGTTGGCCTGGCTGTGTGTCTGCTGGTGCTGCTCATCGCCCTGGCTGCTGTCTGCCGCAGGAAGATCAAGGAGAGCTGCGAGGAGGCCAGGAGAGAAGGTAAAGGGAATTGGAGGAGAGAGGGGGGGGGGGGGGGGGGGGGGCAGGAGAGGTGACTCTGCACATTCAACAGTATATTCTCAGAGGGAGTAAAAATCATTGTTGATGATTGGGAAATCTGTGTTTAATACCCATCTTTAGATAAATTAATGTTTTGGGGCTGTCTTGCCTTCATTAGGAGCAATATGAAACTTGCATCTCAGAGCAGCATCTTCATGCGCAAAGATATAAAAGTAATGAAATGTTTACCGGTTTTTCTCAGGCTGTGTACGAGTGCTTGCTGAATAATGGATGCTAAACTAGCTCAGGCCCTTTCAAGCCTCCTCTGAGCCTTTTATTCCCGACTCCTATTCTTGATCTGTGACTCCTTACTCTTGACATAGCGGGGCCGGGCCGGTCGATGATAGGCGATCATGTAGGAGGTGCAACGAGAGCGAGGGAGATGGATCCAGAAGCAGTGAAAAGATGTTAAGCGCTCAAGGAACATAAAAAATCCGGAAGGAGTAGGCACTTAAACGCGGCAGCATCTCAGATGGTGGAACGCGTATCTCTGCCAGAGAGGAACATCATTACTCGGGTGCCAGTAATTAGCAATGCGGGATAGCCGAGGATCGCCGCAAGTGCAGAGAGAAAAAAAGTTTTGAAATGAGATAGATAGTGCAAAGCCACCAGCTCTGCTGTAATGAGATCGGCTCAGAGTGGAGGAGACATTTAAATAAAGGTCAGCCAGTGTCTGCACCACGGCCCAGAGGTTTAAAAATAAATATGGAAGTGACACAGACGCAGAGGAAAGAGTAAATAGCTCCGTGGAACATATGAAATAAAATGTAATGGAAAGCGAGGAATATAATGCAGTTCTTCCCACGGGCAAAGGGCTCGCTCGGTTGCGGGGCCTTTTCTTGACTGGGTCGGATGAGGAGCTGCATTTCTCCCCTGCAGCTCCAACGCAGACGGCAGGATTGATTATGTGGTCAACCACTGTCCGCCTTATCAAATGTTAAGTCTTATTCTGTCCCCTGCTAGCAATGTTTTTGCAAGCCGTTTTTTCCGAGCATAAATCTGAAGAGTGAGAGCGCTGACTTCGTCACATATTATGCAAAAACTCTTATACTCCTGATAGAGTGATACTGTATGAATACAGATGTGGATGGGGCTTAAAATAGGATTGCTATACACATATCCGGAGCTGTGGGGAGGGCAGGAAGCAGGGAAGTGCAACCTAATTGTGGTTGTCTTATCTTTTAATGGTGTTCCTGGGTATGGCCTGATTGAAGTTGACTCTCTCTCCACTGTGTCTGGGTAGCGCGGGTGAAAGGGTCACTAACAGTGGAGGAGTGAGTAAGTCATTTTTCTTTGCTGTCATAATGTATGTGGAGCACCCGGGTGTGTATCGTAACCGAGCAGAGCAGCTTGTGGTGTTGCTGCTGGAAGTGAAGGCTCAGTTCCAGGGGCAGAGTTTTGTCCCAGCACCAGTTTGCACGGATGTGTTTTTTTTTCTTCTTCATCCCTGTCCTCCATCCTTCCTTATGTAATGACTGTGACTATATAGCTAATAAACCCTTTCACTGACCTATTCAGGGCCACTGTTCCATTTCTCCAAAGCTCATTTTACATTTAAATAAGCACATGATTCTATCAGAGCTCCTCTTGAGAGATGATGTGTTTGTCACATGTGACAGATTTCTTAAGGAAAACAGCGTTTCCCCAAGGGTTTTTATTTCCACTGTGGTGCACATGTTTCACAGGGTATAACCCTCAGCTTTACCCATGCTCAAATGCTGGGATTGATTTGCTATATGGGTCACAGAAAACATATGAAATAACTCATGAGTCTTTTTTAGACATTATTTCCATAAAATTGGGGCCGTACATTTTCCCTTGATCTCAGCAGAAGATGGTCCGGGTCAGACGTGTGCACAACACAAGGAAAATGTACTTGTTTTCTTTATATGTATGACAAAAATGAATGTAAAAGTCCCCTGATCTCTCGACATTTGGTGAAAGAAAGCTGCTCATTGTGTTTAATGTTACTTTGCGCAAGATTTCATTTCATACTTGTCACCAACAGTTGGAAGGGATAGAAGATAGATAGAAGATGAAACAGAATATGCAGCAAAGACAACAGATAATAACATTAACATGCACAAAGGTTCCAAATAGAAGAAGAATGCTGTTTTTCGTAGAACCTGACCTATATAGGGTTAGGGTTATATACCTGCGAAATTTGTATATTTTAGAAATTTGTGATTCCAAAGACGTCATTAACAAACCCTTATGACAGAGAACTTATATTTTAGTGTTTAAACATAATCGTTATAATAAATAACTATGAATAAAAAGACAAATATATCGATTTTGAAATGAAAACTTAAAAACAAATTCATTAGGCAAACCTATCAGTGTATTAATAGCATTGTACATATAGGTTCACTATCTGGAGCCATCAGCCTTTGGTTATAGTGGAATCAATCATGTCAGAGAGGCAGAAGGGAGGATGATGAGGTACAGTAACACTCTCCTGGCTTCAGGGAGTAGCTGTTTCTGTCCCCTGAGTCTCTCCCTTGTGTTATATGTGCTTTGTCCACCTTCCACACTTGAGCCATAACCACCCTCCCTCTCACCCCCACACATTTGGGATGCGGCCAAAGGGCATCAAATTGAAACATGCTGGACGTACAAGGGGAGCAGTTCTCACTCCCCTGCCCTGTGCATGCCCTCGTTTTCAGACTTGAAGTTGCCTTTAAATGTTGCTCTCCTATCAAGGCCCCTCCCCCCCGAGGTATTTCCTCTGCAGCCACAGCGCTGGGACCTTTTGTTGATATGAAGGTGTTGAATGGAGTGGTAAAGGTAAATGGGCTCACAGATATATGTGTGGATGTAACACTGCAACTGTGGAAATGTAAGGCAGAGGTATATGTATATATGTATGCTTTTACTCTCAAAATGTGCACTTTGTTAACAGGTTAACCGAAAAACTGCATTTTAAATTATTCAATAACACGATATCCTCTTGGTATGAGTCATAACAAATCCCTCAAATCCAAAATGAATGGCAAATAGCTGAGTATGTTTAGCTGACTAATGATGTGGTGAATTTGCACACAGATACAGTGCATAACACTTTAAAATTAGTTTTTCTTTATACAGCCTAACAAAAAAGAGGACAAACTGAAGAATGTGGTTGGGGTGGATGCATATGCAGGCTGTGTGAATCTGGAAACTCAGCACGTTCTGCTGCCGTAATAATAAGTATTTTTGAGGTTAATTTCCCCGGAGGGTTGTACTCTCTGCTGTCAAATTCAAGGAAAATCAGGCAAATGTGCAGGGATACAGACGAATGAATTGTGTTGCCTTGACATCCAATTTTTGTTCAATTATCAGTTGAATCCCATGTATCTGACGCCCTAATCTCACGTCCAATTGCAGTGAAAATGGTGTCGCAGAATTCATATCAGCCACTTGGACACTCTGTCCCAAATCTATTTTAAGCCCGTATGTGTGTGTGTGTGTACGTACATGCACAAGTGTAGCATCTGTGTATGTAAGTGTGACAGCCATCACTGGGTTGCCTCCCTAACTCTGTTGACAGTGGGTTTTCAGAAAGCCAGCAGCTAAAGCCTAATGTGATTACTGACTTTGTGAAAAGGGCTGGATAGGAGGTTAAGGGGTGGGTATGGCTCTTTGTGTGGTTGTGTGTGTGTGTGTGTGTGTGTATGTGTGTGTGTGTGTGTATGATGTGATGGGGCTGCCATTGTGCGGAGCTTTGCCGTCATATAGGCCCTCTCATCACAGCCTGTGTCCTTTGAGCTGTGAAGGATCAGCTCACCACGGGCCTGTGATGAAATGACTACATTGTGTGTCTGCCTTTGTGCTGTGGCTCCCACTGATAATGGCTTCTCTGTCCTCCCACAGCTGAGGAGGCCAAGGAGCTGGAAGACGAGGAGTCAAAGACAGGTCAGCTCATGTCCACCTGGTCAAGCAGGTGCGTGCATCAGACACCCGCTGTATCTTTTATTCCGCACCGCTGTGCAGGTGTAGACCACCAACGCTGGTCAGGAAGCAGCAGCAGTCGGAAATCCACTGGTTAAAGTTTTAAGTGTTACCCACCAGATAAAACTCACATTGAAAAATGTCAGCAACTTAATCATGAGCATCAGTACATGTTATCCACTCATGACTGCTTAAATTAGAGCTTTATCAATCTCTGAGCCAATGACAGATCCCCTGATGACAAATTGGCCTCTGGGGGAAATTACCAATATGTCGGGGATTCCGGTGTTTGTCATACACTGTTTACGGTCTGACACTGAACATGTCTCCACACAAAACACAAACAGTGATACTTTGGTATAGGTTTTGGTCCAGACTACATTTTTGCAAACCTCTATAAACAGCCATATAGAGACATAACACATAAACACATAACAAATGTGTTCCACCTGTTTTGAAAACTGCATTTTTTTCAAACACATAGGTTATTTTATTTATTGAGCTATAGGTGCATTAATACAAACTAACATAAGAATCACCAACATCTTAGTTTGGCTGCTCTCAAATGGTGTCCAGGTGGCAGGATGGTAACAGGATCCAACAGAACAAGTACCTGAATGACTTGTGAGTGAACGCTGATGGAGCATGAGATGTGAGAAAGGAGACCAGCTCCAGGCCCTGAAATCCGTTCAACACAGCAGCCTAGTGGCATAACTCTAACATTGTGTGTGTGTGTGTGTGAGTGTGTGTGTGTGTGTGTGTGTGTGTGTGTGTGTGTGTGTGTGTGTGTGTGTGTGTGTGTGTGTGTGTGTGTGTGAGAGAGACAGAAAGAGGGAGACAGACGCCCTAATTTAGAGCTGTTTTACATTGTGCCTTTCCCCCAAAGCTACTGCTCAGACTGTAAAATCTATCTTGTCTATAAATCTAATGGGAACAAGTTCCACAAGTTCCAAGTTGCACAAAATGCCAACAATAGTGCTGCCGTGTCCTGCACTCAAATGATCCTGCTCACTAAGCCGATGCTTGGCTCGATGTTTCCCCTGCCTCCAGTCTCGGTGCCTGGCTCTGCTAACTTGCTGCTGACTATATATATCTATATATATTTGCTGTTCAGGTGAGAGAGTGATTCAATATTCTTATCTACCTCTTTTAAAGAAAGAAAATAAGCACGTCCCTCTGAATGTTGAATTTCCTTTCAATACTCATTTTTTTGCAACCTTTCATTTCAAAGAAGTTGCTCAGGACAGATGTTTTGCCCTTAAAGTAACTGAATCAGGACCAAATACTTCTATGTGCTTATTTTGGGGTGATGAGGAGGATGTGGTATTTTGCTCAGTGACCTTATGAGTCCAGAATTCATTTTGCCATTAGCAAGCAGTGCAAGCTCCCTCTTTCTGCTCGGCCTCAGTGAATACCCCTCACAGTCCTGAGCGGTTCTCCCCCATCGTTAATGTCATTACAGTTATTCATTTGACTCCTTCTTTAGTCTGATTGAATTATTTAGCCTTTCTGCGAACAGCAAAGTTAATACCATGTGATTTTAATAAGCTGAGAGGTGAAGAGTCTCTGAGCGAAGTGGGGGGACAATGACTTTTATTCTCTTATGCCTCTCATGAATGTTTCAGGGCGATCTGTGCAGCCAGGCACGGGGTCAGCCAACCCACAACTAGTGAGACTTAACAGTTCAGCTTTAGCTAAAGGGGTACTGAGTAAAACAGAACAGTAACACAAGTGTGAGACCATTGTTCGCCTCGGTTCCAGCGCAGAGATGGCTACTCGCGGGCCTCCCTCTCTCGCGCTCTCCCCGTCTTTGTCCTCGCACCTGGTTGGTCCAGGTGGACGCTGTGGGCAGTGAGCTGGTGAAGTCAAGCTAATGGCTCTGCCTTCGGAGATCACTCAATATGCACTTCAGACAAGCAGCTTTGTTTTGCCATCTGGCTCCAATTGCGCTGACAAAGGCAGAGGTTCCTACACGAGACAAAGGAGCTGAAATGAGCCCCACTTTAATAAACCCAGGATGATGGGGAGCCACGTTTGTGTGTTATCTTAATGAACTGTCCAAAGGAGAGCGCGCCTCCCCTTTAAAAGCCGCCCTGATTTGAACAATAACCAGTGATAACACTTGGGACTTGCGCTCATATATTCGCAATGGAGCAGGATCCCTTGTTACCTTTATAGCAGAGGCAAATAGTGTTTATCAAACGGTGGGGCACAAATTCTGGATTCATTTCCAGGCGCTGACGCCAACAACCCCCTTCACACACACAAAACACACACTTATAGGAAGGCAACTCCATGCAAAAGGTCAAACACCTCACACAGAAAGGAGCAGTGCCATACACTCATCTACATCCACAGTTTGCACGGCTCCTGCTGCCTTCACCCCGCACCTCCCCGCCTCCTCTCTTCAACGTGTTCAGTTATCTGAGCGTGATGTGCTGTTTAGACGGAGCTGCAGTCACGCAACTGCAGCTCCTCCTGTCAGAAGTTGACTTTAGTTTGTGTGCGCCAGCCCCTTCTCTCCCTAAGATTCTGGACTCCTAATGCATCAGGCCTTAACAACCAGGCCCCCGGAAGAGAGAGGGAGTTAGTCAGTGACCCAGTTCTTTCACAGCAAAAGAATTGTCGGATAGAACAATTTGACACGCCCTCTAAAATGGGAGCTGCTTGTGCAAAATGGGTTTATTAACCCTTCTTAACTGAGGCAAGGTCCCATGAAGGTGGATGGTTTGGGAATATCGGGCCTTTTAGAGCAGATAGCAAAGAGAAGCTCATCCACTTCCCTGTCTTCTGACTCCTTCGTATTCAGTCCAAAATGCTAGAAGTCCAGTAGCTCATCATCCTGAATAGCGTGTTGATATTCAAGCTCGCTAACGTTTGTAAGAGAGATTCTTTAGCAGAAAGAGGAAAGTCAAACCGGAGTCAAAGTCACCTTTGTGTTCATTAGTTCTCCCTTCTGTCTGTATTGAGTTATTCACATAACTATGAAAACAGGCCATCCTTAAAGAGTGGGGAACATTATGTCCACCTTATGTCTCTCTTGGGAACCAAAGCATGGCATCGCAAGTTAATGAAGTTTAAAGATTTTATTTGAGAGTACAGCGGCATGATCCTTGGAATTAGATATTTTGATTGCCTCTGGGGATATAATCCATTGTAGATACCGTGTAGTCAATATGACTATAAGAACATAGTTTTTACATAAAACTGCTGTACACGGCCTGGGATGACTGTAGGTAACTCGTAACGACTAAAGAAATTGATTGGTTGATATTTAATCTATTTAGTAAAACCTGACTTGTTCCTGATCTTGACCTTGAAGGAACCCTGGGAAGTTTTTCATCGTGAGTAGTTTTATGAAGCAATGTTTACAGGCGGTGCAGTTTACATCCTGCTGTTTGTTTCATGTTAGTCAAACCAGACCAATCAGAGAGCTTGTGTTTATTTACTATTGCAGATAGGTTTGGGCCCCATCCCATTCAGAGCGATTACTATCCTTGCTGAAACTGGTCAGACAGATCTCAACCGTTTTTCTAAAATGTGGCAGGTTGATTCGATGACTGATAGAGGAGTGCTCACTGAGAGCACTGCTGAAGCATCTTCCGTGATATCCAAGATGGTTGTTGTGAATCAGCTATGAAGAGTTTGATATTTTCTCAAAAGGAAGAACAAACAACAACACAATGTAAAAAATGGACAAGTAGACTTTACTTTAGAAAACGCAATTAGGCTGAACATTTTTTTTACTTCTTTATACCGTATTGTCAATATAACATCAGTTTTAACAAAAATACAAGGATACAAGTCCAGTCAACAAAATGTTATACCTGTTATAAGCAAAACCGGAAAAATGTGTTGTATTTTTCTTGCGATATGTGGCATTTCCTGACCAAGGCTTGTTAACACATTTCAGACCGGATTCTTATAACACAACCCAGACCTACAGGTCACTAATATACTATTCCACATTGCTTCAATAAGAATTTAGAGGGACCCTGGACAACAGCTCCAGGCAGCTCTGCTTGACAGACCCTTCCTTTTCCACTGGCACCACATACTCGGCCATCGGGCTCTCCCAACGGTCACACATTACTGACTAAACATATGTAAATAGAACATTCATGTTGCCTTCATTACTCGATGTGGGTCACCGGATAACTTCAAGAGCGCTAGTTAAAAGAGCTCCCTGCACACCATTGCTTCCTGGTTATTTAAGCAGTGCACTCATGTTCCTTGCTGGTTCAGCAGCATACAGTAAGCTACATGTTTACTATGGTATTATCTCCAAGGGGAACCCAGAGAGATGTTGTATCCTTGTTGAAGGCCAACCGGCGCCGGTTGGGTAATAATGGAAATTATAAAATTCCTACGACATGAGTCATATAGGTCTCACACTGCAACATATTCTGTAATTATGTACAAATAGTTACTTCCTGTGCTTGCTTCCCCTTGTTATTTCTATATAGATCATATCTTCGACATGAGAATGTGTTATTGTATATGTTCCACACATCTCTGTCTGTATGTGGAACACATGCAGTATATCAAGAACCATTACTAGTATTGGCTTCACACTTGGAATGTGTATTGTTAAGAGCCAGGGGAAGTGCAGTGTCACGTGATCTGTTCAATATTATGTGAATAAAAATTGAATAAACAGGCAAACAGCACCTTGCGGTGAGGACGGGGCCTTAAAAGGATAGTTTGCTGAAAAATGAAGATGTACTCCTTATCTACTTACCACTATGCCGATGGAGGGGTGGGTGAATTATTTCAGTCCACGAAACACTGCTGGAGTGTCGGGGGTAAACATTTAAGCAGCCAAATCCAATACTACTGAAGATAGTATGGACATATCTTCAGACGCAAAAAATACAACAGAAAATAATACATGTCTCCATACTGCTACTTGTTTTAGGCCTAAATGTCCACAAGAATTGGTTAAGCTAGCGTACGTTAGCATTTCTGACGGTTCCAGAAAACCTCGGAAATAGCCGATGTGCAACACGTAAAAGTTAAATAAATCATCATAGGTCACTTTGCAGTTTCAGAAAGAAAGCACCAACCATCAAAACCAAAGGCCAAGCAAACAGCTCATTCCAAATAGGCTTGTTCAGAATGGACACTGCACTGGTATTACAACAGGGGATTGCTAGTTGTTTCAGAAAGTTTGGAAAGAAACTCATCAAGATTGTGCTGCACAAGGAGCAACTTCTGCAACCTCTCAAAGGGTATCTGCTGGTCTATGAGGAATAGGCCACTTGATCTATGTCTGATTAGATAGAGGAAAAATGGCAGCTCCTAAATCATTCGGAATAAAGAGCCTTGTCACAGTTTCACATTCACACGACTCAGTTTGCTGTGCATCACAACAATGGGCCAGTTCCGCTGTCCGCTGGCTTTTACGCGTTAATAGCGTAACGAATCCTTTTGCGAGAGGACAGGGGTGCGTCGGAAATCTCTTCACTCGGAGAAATCCCCCTGCACAGGTGCCATTTACATCCTTCTGCCGTCACCCCCGCCTTGTTCCCCTCCACCCAGTTCTGCCATGTAATCTATGCTCCTCTGACAGTACAGCCAAGGTCCAGTGGGAGAGAGCCTATCCATCTCACTACCCCAATCTGCCTCCCCTGTTTGGTTCCACATGAGCACTCAGCTGCTGTGACTAATTAAATAAAACGCTGTGCCCTCTGCTTCCTGTTAGCCACGGCAAGGTTGGTGCACAGAGATGGAGCAGACGAGGAGGAGGAGGAGGAGGAGGAGGAGGAGGGATGCAGAAGGAGGGGGAAATGCGATAACAACCGCAACTCCTGTGATAATGCTTTGCAGACAATGGACATGAAAGTTGATGACAGCATGAGCACTTTTCAGAATTTGCACTGTGTTTGAACTTATTCTTTCTTGTTTGTTCTCCTCTCCTCAGCCATGACGCCACTGAAGAGTTAAGGCCAAGAGAATAAAGGTGAGCATGGTTTTAATTCGTACAAGCATCTGTCTTTAAGAACATCTGAGTTTTTATATATTGCTCAGGTGTCACTTTTTTCAGTTCTCTCCTTTTTCCACCGGTATTCTCTGCAGCATTAATGCTCTAGGAGGACACAGTGTCACTGGGGGCTAAGGAAAAGTGCTGCTGTAATGAGGCTCGGCTGCATTAATTCAGCAGACATGGGGATATGAGAAGTCTTGACATTTCTCTGAGAGAATTCTTGTGATTTTAAGGAATCACTGAGTGATATTAGAAATCTATATTTGAGTATATTTAATCTATAATACAAACATTAATTCCAAGTCCTTCTAATATATGTAATGTATGAGTCATGTAGCCTTTATTTGTTTTTCTTTCTTTCGGGAACATCAGCATCATCATGAGGTTTGGTTTAGTTTCAGCTTGTGAGGACCTGCAGCAGACCACAGACCACTGCAGCACACCACCATGTGTCACTGTTTGTTGTGTCCCATATTGAGCATTATGTGTATTTATAAGTAAAACTAGAGGAGAAAAAACGACATTCTCTTCTTATAGGCGAGTTCCTATTAAGCATGCCTGTTCTAACAAGCTTTCACTGTGAATTTTGAATTTGGATATGCTACCCTCACCATCAGGTTATCTTTCCGTCCGCCTGTCCGCCCCGTTCCAAAGAACGCCGTATCTCTGGAACACCTTGACGGAATTCTTTTACATTTGGTATAAACCTTCACTTGAACTTGGATTTCAGTGGTCTCACGAAGTATGTGCATGTTTCTTTCTTGTGATATCTTAAAAACATCTTGAGGGAATGTCATCGAATGTGGAACAAAGTTTCACTTGAACTAAAAAAATCAACTGTTTAGATTAGAACCTGCATTTTGGCTATTGATCTTAAAGGGTGAAAAGGAAAAGGGACCAATAGTTAAAACAGTCTAGACTGCAACTGCCTTGTGTGCACGTTTGGCTTTACCATACAACGTTTCTTCAAGAAGTTAGGATTAGGTGCAGACCCTCATCCATGTGCATGAATTTGAGATTCACATTGAGGCTGTGTGTTGTTTCTGGCCAAACTGACATGACATATAGGAAACTGTGTAGTTAGTAGCAGTGTTCTGTGGTTTGATCCAAGTCCCAGTTAGCAGCAGAAGCTCAACTGATACTGACACTACCTAACATAGAAGATGGCAGATGTCAGTGAGGATTGTTGCAGGGAGTTTAGTCAGATCCTTTGCTGTCTGGCATAGTGATTATTTTTAGATGCAATACTGGAGACAATGGGGATGAAGTGGAGGCACATATGAGAGTCCTGAGTGTGACAGTATTTAACTGCGAGCAATAGCAAGGACACAGTAGAGCTCCCCCACTAGATATATGTATGTAAAATAAATATTGTAAGACAAATTGTGTTGGATGAAATGTATTGCAGAGCCTCATCTGGGGAGAAAGAGGTGCTGAATAGACTTTCAGCACCATGGACAGTTACACTCCCTACACTGACATGGGAGGGGATGATGTGTGAAAGTGTTAGAACTTGTTGGTTTCAGGAGACTTGTTCTTTGATTGGTCCGTTTGATTTTTAACTAAGGAAGACAGTTCTTCCTTCCATAATACATAAGATTAATTGTTACGAAACATCATCAGTTCAACTGCATCACCCATGAAACCGTACCTCAAGTGGAGAGATGCTGTCCTCGATTTGTTATGGGCACATCATCTGGTATAATTCCGCCAGAGATGCTTCCATGTCTTCCTCTGACTTCTCACAAATCACACTGTCTTCCAGATGGGTCCATAAAAGAGGAAATCCACTAACTAGGATAGTTAGACATTACATTTTGACCAACCATTTATATTTTATAACTTTGTAGGAATCTTGAGGCCCTTAGTTGTGGTACAATTTGAGTATCCTCACCTGGTTTGGAGGATCATTCTTATCTTGATCTTGTCTAAGTTTCTGTGTTGCTGAAGAAGCGTTGTATTTACTATTGAGTGTCTGGAAGGTAGTTGAGTCTCAGAGTGCACAACATTATGGTGTGAGTTTTTTTTTTTAATAACACCCTTATACTTTGTAACTGAGGGTTGACCGTATGGCTGCATGATTTTTTAATGGCTCGACTTGAGCAGAATGGTTACCTGGACCTGCAAACAGCAGCAGTAATTCAGTGGCCGGCCATTCCCACAGTAGTCAGAGTCAAGGTGCTGGCAGTATTGGACCCTGTGTGATGATTGGGAGCAACCCTACACATTATATGATCCCTCAGCCTGTGTCAGGGTAGATCTGCTTCACTGAACTCAGGATATTTCTCACTTCAAATGAAAAAATATCATTTCCGTTTTGTTGTGGCATAGATGTTTTGATATTGATTGGTGATATTTTAGAAGACATTTCAGAGGCACTCCATCAATTTTGATTTGACTCCCACTGATGTGTTTGGGCTGTGGAGAGATAACAGGGAAGTGTAGCTGCTCTGTGTTATGTCAAAAATTAGACACAGCTCACTATATGAAGCCGTTTACTTTTAAATATTTCTTGCTGTTTAAAACCACTCCTACTTCATTCATCCTAAAAAGGGGAACCTGTACTGAAACCCTCATATCCTCAAGATGTAGCAGCACCACAGAAGCAGAAACAGATTTGACACACTGTTTATATTTGGCGTCCATGTCTGTGTATGTAGAGTAAAATAAACTGGATGATGCTGCTTAGTCACACCACTGTCCATGAGTCATACTGCCTTCACTGTTACCTCACATTAGCATACAGTACAGACCCACACACTACCAGTGGTTCGGTGTCTGATGTGTGATTATCTTTCATCACAGTGACGTGTCAGTTACAACTTGCATTTATGAGACACTGATGAATAGAAGAGAAGGTGAATAAAAGGTGATAGAAAATACAAAAAATGTTATTTCCTGTAACTAGCCAAAATAAAGTCTGGCCAGCAGGAGCCAGAGAGAGGACATTAGTCATTTCTGTAGTATCCACTGACCTTCTCTGAGACTGTTACTGCTAGGTAATGTCCCCTCGCCCGTAGACCTTTCCGCTGCTGAATCATCCTGGATCAATTATTCTAATATTTGTGTGGCAGTTTTGCTATCGATTAATGGATTTATGCAGAGTGGAGCCCATCTTATTTAATAAAGCAGGTTCTGCATTTAATTAAGTCGTTTAAGAGTCAGGGGAACTTTGTTTTCATAAACCTTTATGTTATCGATGCACAGGTTCGCTCATGACTTATGTTTATCCACTCAAACTTTGATAATGTCATCACTTGCAGCCAAGCACAGCTAACAGAGTAAAAAGCTGTCTCAATGTCACGCTGCTTTGTGGCTATCATTAGACCTACTGTTTGTAATTTCAAATGTTACACACTTATTGCATGCGTTTTCCTAAGTTGCAGTGCACTGAGCTCTGAGGGCTACCATGAAATAGACACATTTTAAACACAGAGACGTTTCCTTCAGATGGCTGTTTATCACAATTGTTTTTCCCCGTGATCCTCTAACCAGTAATAAACCCCTGTAAGCAAACCGTGGTGGTGTTTGCTGTTATCCATCCTTCTCTTCCCACTGACGCAGCAGAGTTAAGTCAATGTCAAGAGCGCTGTCATAGATATGGGTCATAATCCACATAAGTCCAAGAGCTAACATGATGCTTCAGAAAACAGAGTGAGTCACTGGTTATTTTCAGTTTTCCTTTGTTTTGCCAGTGCATGTAGACTCACCAACTGTTGTGTAACCACACTGTCCGAATAATGCTGGTTCCAGCAACCCTTGAATTTTTTTATATCCCCACCACGGACTCATCCGGCATAAAAAATATTTATCAGAGGTAACATTGGCTTGAGAAACTCTATACATTTCCAGGTGAAATTATTTATTGGATTGACCTGGGTTCACAATTTACAAGGATTTACAAAGTATTTTTTTGTTCTTTATGTATGTAAGAGGGCAATAATGAATGGCATTGTTCACAACTTTGGCCAAGCCAGAGACGGCTGCAAATCAGATGGATAAATATTCAAAGGCAGACATGAATTGAATAAAAGAAAACTCAGTGGAATGAGGAGCAGCATGAACCACCTGGTCATCTACCTGAGGACTTACGATGAATTCCAATGAGAGCGCAGATTACATTTTTTTAAGATAGGCCCTATAGGTGCAATTAGTGCTACATAATAGCACTTTCCCTCTGCTCCTTCAGCAGAGTGTGAAATATTGCTTTTAATTCCCTACTATATATTCACTTAAACTCTGGACTGTCATGCTAAGAATATATCTCATTGTTCCTTTTTTAAGCAGCAATAGCTTAGGGTTTACTCTGTCATGGTTTTATAAGTAGAGAGTCCGTATAGGGAGTCTGTCCTCGAAGGATGCAGAAGAGATGAAAGTGTGTGTGTGTGTGTGTGGGGGGGGGGGGGGGGGGGCAGGAGGAAAATAGCATAAGTGTAATTAAAAGCCTGCTGCAGTCAGGTGTAGGAGATGGGATTTGAGGCCTCTAAAGATCAGATTTTTGTAATTATTTTTAAGTTGGTGGGAAGAGTAGAGGAGGATTGGAAGAGACTGCTACATGTGGCAGATGAGGTCTGGCAGACAGTGATGTCAGACAGGACATTTTTGGTTTCTTCAGTTTCTTCCCGGGCAGGTGCAGGGCTTCTTGAAGCGCGATTGACTCAGTATTCCAGTATCTCTGATCTCTGCATTATTTATGCTTTTGTCTCAGCCATTTATCTTTTATTTTTTATTTTTGCAGCCTCATTCTACTGTACATCACCTGTGATGGAAAAGGTTGCGGAGTTGATAGCCTCTGAGAGAAGCCAATAACAGAATATAGTAGCTCATATTGATATCAGGAAAGTGTGCTGCATAGCAATCTCTGCATACTGTTGAAAACCTTGCCAAACATCCATCCACACTGCAATAGTGCAGTAAAAAATACAATATAACTCAGAGAATGCTGCGCTGGCTCCACTTCCTTACCTTTATACTAATTTCAGGACATGAATCTGGTAAGATGTGAGCTGTTGTAGGAGCCACACAGCGGCCGAATCACTTATCGATGACAACTAATGAACACGGTAGGAGTTCTGCTCTGTTTGCCTCTCGACAGAGCGCTGCCTTCTCCTGAGAGCTCTTTTTCTGCCGTTTTTTTTGTCAGAAAAGCACAGGAGCCCTCATTGAAACCAACTGCCTCAGGGCTCAATTAGCTACCATAGATTCCTCATGATGCAGATGAGAGATTGTGTACAAGTGGAGCGATGTGGCCATGTTGGAAAACACACCCAAAGAGAATGCATGAGAAAAAAGCTGTTACGAGGTCTGAAACAATCCAACTAAAGGGATTATTGGGAAAATCCGAACAGCCTCTGTCTGAACGCACACATATATTGTCTTCTAGGATATTATATAAGGTTCTAACCCTAACCCTAATGCAATAAAGATGCACTGCAACCTGTGACCCTGAAGCAGGTGTAGGTTTTGCAGTTGTTGTGAACAACTAAGAGCTCCATGGTAATTACTTTATGCTTGGTCACTAGGCTGTGACTTTTATCAGAGCATATAAGCATCATATAATATTCCTCACTCATGGCTCTTGCTGTCACTTTCCATTCCTACCCAACGTGTCTGAGGTAGAATAAATGAAGGACGACACTTTCTGACTATTCATCAAAGCCAGGCTCCTTTTGGCATCTGAGTCCCCCTCGTGTGGTCTCTGAACTTTTGCTCTTTTGAACTGTCCCACTTTGAATCAACCAACAATTCCCAGAATAGGTTTTATAATTAGCATTGTCACAAGCAAGAGCGGGCATTTTTTAAATGGATTGCTGCCTATTGTTTACAAAGGACGGCTATCAAAGACAATATGTTCAGCACCAGAGAATTTACAGATGGCACAAACCTAAACACTGAGCCGTCCCCCGGTGCGATGGGAATATGCTAAACATGTTGTTCGCTGAATGGCGAGATGACTTTTATGTGTAGCTTTCTGAAGTGTTCACACATAATCGTGAAGTTCCACATGCTCAGATAGAGTTTAAACGTGCACGTCTCTGCAGGCTACTTAACTTTACTTACTGTAGCAGTAAATTAACTAATGCGTTAAGGAAGGCTGTGGTTATGGGGGAATTGTGGTATATTTCAACCTGGGCCCAATGTTAATACATGTGGGGGAGTAAATGAATGGCACTTCAAAAAAAAAATTGGAAGCAGTCTGGTAGATAGCTCTGATAGATCTGTATCAGTAGCCGCAACGTTATGGCACTGACTACAATGTAAACTTATGGTTCAACTATGCCAAAATGCAGCAAATGTCCACTAAAAGTGCTTTTTCAACAACAAAAAGCTAAAATTGTTATTCTGGGTCTTTGCCGACTCGCCCACAGCCGTGCAGCAGCTAGTTGTTCCCGCTTTGCTTCTCTCTCTGCAACAAACCAAGTCTCTTGAGAGTCTCACTTACCAATCTAAAAAAAGCCCTTTTAAACGACAATTTGTGGAATACTGGTCCGACTGTGAACGACTATTGGACCAGAAGTACCATTCATTTACTCACCCACATTTCTAACCATAGGGACCAGGCTCTGACTTCTGACTTCAGAATGTTTTCAGGAAGAGGTTGTTCTGTTACAGCTAGAATCAGGTACGATCAATATAGTGTAGTCGATTAGTGGTGAACTAGTAAATATTCAACCTTAGTGAGTTTCCTTTCCTCTGGTCAGATATTATCTTAAAACCCCAGTGTATTCAGACTAGTCACTTATAATCTTTGTAAGTCTTTTTCATTGCTGCCTCCAGTCTGCAAATGTTTTCTCAGCAATTACACGACTGTCTGTGTCATTTCCATCCCTCTATTTTAAAGACTGTGACATTGGCAACAACAAGGTGCACAGACACAGTAGGGTATCGGTAATTGTGCATCAGGCAGCAATAGTTTATTGCTATGAAATAGGGAGCAAACTATTTTTACACACTGTCAAGCAGTGTTATTTTACATGATTGAAAGTCATTAAAAGACATACTAATCTAGTCTGTTTATACGTTACCCAAATCGTTGGTTTGGCATTGACCTCTGTACACCGGTGATAATCTAAAGTGTGCAATGGAATGCTCCTGAATAAAAACTCATTGACGTAAACATGTCACAGTCCCTCAGCTTTGTTCAGTTCAGCATATAAGGTGACAGTCACCTTCACGCTGCATCAGCAAACAAATAAATCACAACACAGGTGGAAGATGGTCATGGTATGTCACCCCGTGTGGCTCTAGATATTCATCCAGATTAACATACTCATGGAATAAATGGTATAGGGTAAATGATTGACTCGCCCACGGAGGTGCCCTGTGTGTGAGGGTGAGCACAAAATAAACTGTGACTCTTTCTCTCCCCTCCTCCTACTTTTCTCCTGGTACTGAGTCACCTCGCCTCTGGGGCTTACCGCAGGAGTCTCTTCAAACGATCCTTTAGACTGAAGTGAAGAATCAAGATTAATGCACTTCCACGTCCCACCCAGGCTCTTGGGGGAAAAAGTCTTATAATTAACACCAGGGGGCTGCAGGTTGATTTGGGAGAGAGGTCAAGGGTGATGTACCTCAACCACAGAAAAAGAGCTGATAAAAGATTGTTAGAGTGTGCGGTGTAGGCTGTGGCTTTGGAACAACACTAGTGTGCTAACAGATTTGTTTTTCATTCTTTTTCATTCTTTTTCTTTCAGGTCAATTCCATAGACCTGCTTCTGCAAAGAGTTCTTCACATTTGTGTGTTTCTACATTGCAACTGTCTGCCCCTACCCTGCAGTAGAAAGGACACACGTTACCCTGATTCAATTTATCAGTATACAGAAATCATTTTGAGAAATGCTCATTCATTTTCTTGCAGAGAGATAAATGAGAAGGTTTGGAGCATTCTGGTGTTTAAATAATTGATTAAAAGCTGGAGCTGGCAGCTTGTTAGCCTAGTTTAGCACAGAGACTAGAAACAGCAAGCCTAGCTCTGTCCAACAGTAAAACAATCCATCTATTATAATCTCTAAAGCTCACTAATTTATATTATGTAGTGTTTTACATGAATAACTAGTTGTGATTCTACACTGAGGCTTTGTGTGCCCAGACTGTGCACACAACCAGTTGTATTCTTTTTTTTTTGTAGAGATTGAAATAACATGATATAATATGTTATTCTATTAACTTTAAAAGTGCTAGAAGGTTTTTCAGCCAGTTTTCGAGGTTTTATACTAAGCTCATCTATCCAACTGCTAAAGGCAAATTCACGCTTCTGCATCGAAGTTAAGCCGTAGGCTATGAGTAAACGTGTACCTTACCCAGAGCCCTATGTCGTACCCTGACTTGCACCCCCACAAAAATGTAACTACTCGTTGAGGCAACGCAGACCGCAAGAGCTCTCCGCTGTTTTTTGAATTGGGTCGAAGGAACGAACAAGGAAGACGTCTTTCTTTTCTTCGTTGCAGTCCTTTGAGAAAAAGTTATTGCTCTTGACACACACTTACGGCCATCTATAGATGCTCGGCCCGGTACCTACGGCGAAGCTTCGACGCAGAAGCATGAATTGGACTTAACTCTACACTGGTTTCATAATTACCAAACAGACATGATAGTGGTATCAATCCTCTCTTCTAGCTCAACTGTAAGGAACCTTATCGTTCTAAATGTCAAACTGTTTATTTAATAATACAACTGTGGACATTAGCTGATTAGTAGCAAGAGCAAAATAATTGCATTGGCCTTTTAAAAGCCTTTAAATGTTTCTCAGATGCTACAACAGCAACATTGTGCTTATCAGGTGCCCTAATATAAGACTTCTCTACGACATGGATCTTTATATAAAACAGATTCATGGCTAGACTAATATAAAAATATAAAAAATTACAAGACATTGGAGGGGTAGTCTGGGTCACTAGACTGTCTCAAGGTACATCTTATCCTGATGGCGACTCCTCCCACAAAATATTTAGTAACCTTTTCCCTGACTTCACAACTTTTGCAATATTTAAAGAGCGGGGAAAGAGAGTGAATAAGCAAAACTTAACTACATGTGGTGGCATATTTTAAATTATAAACCATGCAATTTACTTGGAGGCTATGTATATGAACCTCACTATTTGTGTCCTGCAGTACCCAGGGGGATCCTCTTTCTATATGAGGCTTTTAGAGTAATTGTTGAGATGTAAATGTTTCCATGAAAGACAATCTGTATATCATTTTTTGAGCAGTATACGTTGCGCTTCGTAATTATCCATTCTTGCGTCATTAAATTGTCAGTGTGTTTGATGGGGATCTTTAAGTATCACTGAGGTTAGGTGACTTTCTCATTATCCCAGATACTTCTCCAAGGTTGTTTCACTTTCTCTCACAGTCCCACGCCTGGTGTTTGTCTTTGATAGTTACTTGGCTTGTTGTTGTTTCTGTCCGTGTCAGAAAGCAGCAGGCCTGCTGATTTTGTTCTGCTCCAGATGTAAACAAAAAATATGAAAGAACAGGGAAGTTACAAAGTGGAGAGAATGAGATATGGCACTCGCATTTCAATGTATATAAGGGAAGGAACGGGCATATTGTGGATTTACAGTGGTTCATTAGATTGACTCTACTGTGCCGCTGCATCTTTCACATGAACAGGACTATAGCTGTGGCAAATTAGTGTGAAATCTGGTGAACTTTCTGTAAATGAATCTGTCCATCAGCTCGTGTCTCAGGTGTTGGAGTGGACGAGCGGCTGGGCTGCCGCGGCTGCTCTGGATTCACAGACAGAGAGAAGCCGTCGATTAAACACTTGCGTTGCAGTTTGCGTTTTTTTACGAATCCCAGAAAAGTCAGGCTGGTTGTTCCTGTTATTTTCTAAGATGTTAATTATCTCTGCTGAGGATGTTCATCCAAAGTTTGGGGGCGAGTAGGGGTAGACTTAAATCAGGTAAGAAGATTCATGTGTGAAAACTGTGTTTTGTTCTCTTCATTTGGATGATGGATGAGTTGACAAGTTGGATTACTCTCTGTCAGGAGGCAAATAGGAGCCAGACTTCAAATACAGCACTGCTCCGTAAAACAGACATCCTCGCAGTGAGCTTTGCAATTTGCGAGGATTCCTATCATTTAGGACTTGACAGACTTTATAACTCTATCAGTTTTTGCTTTGACATTTTGAAGCTGCTGGCAATGCCCTCAGGGTTTCATCGAGGATTTATCTACATCACACCAGCCTGTCATGAGTGAAATGTAATAAAAGGATGATAATGAGCGTCAATTAGGAGGAGTAGGAAGATGCTCGGTAGCAGAACTATTCTTGTATTTTTTGGGATGAAATATCAGGATAGACACAGTTAGTGCCTCAAACATGAGAATACATCTGCTCAGTGTGTGCACGCTGACTTGTCATGTTATAGTACAGTGGAAACAGCTCCCAGTCGAGACTGAATCGCATAGCTTCTAAATGATTGTCCCAAAATTGGAAGGAAAGGTAACAGCGTTTTTTAAGATAAGGACGATATCAGATTGCGCACTCATACGCATGCATACGCACACTCTGATCCCGCTGCTCACTTTTTTCTCTCTCTCTTTCTCTCTCTCTCTCTCTCTCGCTCTCTCTCTCTCTCTCTCTCTCTCTCTCTCTCTCTCTCTCTCTCTCTCTCTCTCTCTCTCTCTCTCTCTCTCTCTCTCTCTCTCTCTCTCTCTCTCTCTCTCTCTCTCTCTCTCTCTCTCTCTCTCACACACAAAGACACACAACGACACCAACTCAGCTGACAACACTGACCCCGCTACAGTTTAATCATTGATTTGTTTGAAATTATGCCACAATATCTACACTGATCATCACCAAAGAGCACATTCATTAGTTAACACAGCTCATCTCTCTCTGTGATTGGACACACATGTAAACTCAGAATGGGTAAGACTACAGAAGTGTAAACTAGAGCCGGAGGAGATGGCGGAGCGCGCTCTGTTTGACTCGATTCGGTTGGTGGTGTGCAGCGCAAATGATAGAGCTGCAGAGAGGAGCAGTAAATTCCTGACAGAGACGTTAAAAACTGTAGAAAATATATTGTTTACGGTCCAAACATATATGAAATGACCCAAAAGGAACACTGAAAGCAGACTTCTACTACTATCATTTCACCGAATTGCATTTGTTTAGGAACTATTCTGTCCTAAGCGTTTTGATCCCATACAAAGGGTTGATCACTATATCTGTGATTACTATATCCTTTCCATTGTATATCTAAATCAAAATTACAGGGATGAAAGGTCTAGACCAGAGGTCTTCAACAGGGGGTCCGCGGAGGTATTGCAGTGGGGGTCGCAAATTCTTTGGTTGATTAGACAATTTGTTTAATTTGTTATAATTTGTTATTTATTTTCGAGCCAATTTTTTCCCCACAAATTTAAATGTCTTTAAATACATATTAACATGCATCCAACATATTGTGAGGTTGATTTGACCCTCTGCCTGACAACATCCATCCATCAGGGTCCGACATCTCACTAATGTAGGAGTATGTGTGCCATCCACAGATGGCTTGAGGATTCACTTTCTCTTCTACTTGCATGTTTTAAATAAAATCATGAATCTGTGAATTACTTTAATAGCTCAGTGTTGTATGCAAGATGTATATGTTTATAAATGGCAGTAGTAGCTTAGTACTGAATGCACAATAACAGGGTAGCTATGTTTATACATGGCACTAGGCCCAGTTTAATATAAATCACAATTTTATACAATATATATATAGTAGGGTTCCCGCTCCATCTTTCCACCATTTGGGGGTCCTTGGCCTGAAAAACGTTGAAGACCCCTGGTCTAGACAAAAAGCTTGAGTGTCGATCGAGCAGAGAGCATGTGTTTCCACAACCACAAGGCCGAGCTTATTAGCTCCTCACTGGGTATTTACTTTGCATCGCTCACCAGGAAGGAGAAATTAAAAGATCACCGTCCTGATGGGAAAACCCACTGTATTCATTTCGGAGTGCAGTAGCGTCAGATATAGCCGACTGCCTTGAATAATGTATGTAAAAACTGAATCTCAGGGCCTATAGCCAACTGTATTGCTTTTAAAAGCTTCATGCAGGAGGGCGTCATGTGTGACATGATTAAAGTCCACCTAGTTAATTCAATTTGTTAAATGATGCAGGGAGAGCAATTTCTTTCGCTCTGGTGGTGGGGGGGGGGGGGGTGGTCCACAGGGGCCAAGAGTGAGGAGAGGCATCAGAAGTTCAGAACGATGGGTTGTATGTGATACAGCGAGGACGATAACTCGATGGAGAAAGAATTGAAGGTCGTTACATCCTTGGAAACACAGCTTCCCAATGACCTCCAACAAGGAGGTTATTTTCTATGTTTTCATGCATTTTCAGGGGGAAGACAACTTGGACTGTGTGTAATTTGGTGTATATCCAAATAAAAATCCAGATCTAGTGGATTTGAATGTGGTTTGGCTGTACGGTAACAAATAGAGCTAGAAACCTTTATCTACCACCCAAGTGCAGCAGAGATAATGGTAAATGTGCTGCATTTAAATAGCACTTTTCAAGTCTTAACAACCGTTTAAACTGCTTTACAGTACAGGTGAGATTCACCAATTCAGTCATGCATCTCATTTACACGATGCAGGAACAGCCCTCACGAGCAATTTGGGGTTTAGTGTCTTACACGCATAGCTCTTCCTCTCTGATTCATCTTTGGAATATTTTTTCAATTAATCGACTATTAATTTAATAAAAAGATCAACATGACAGTTCATCTTTTTCAGCTGTTTAATCATAAAGCTACTTATTGGTCTTCTGTTACAAATATTTGTAATTCCTACTATGATTCCAGTATCATGCTGTAATAATATATATAATTCTAATCTCAAATTTGCCTTAGTCCAATATCCCTTAAGTTTAACTAGTCAGATCAGAGGCTTTGGTTACTTGTATTGATGCTAAATGTGCTTGTTTTCTCCACTTGCTATCAGAAATAATAGAAATGTATCAGTGATCTTCTTGGGATCCCAGATTGTACCTCCTCTGTTTGCTTTAGATATTGGGTCAGCTGCTGGTTATTGTGACCAGCCGTGCAGTGTTTTATTATTTTTCAAAGCTAATAACCTCTCTCACGGTGAACGTCCTGACATTATATGAATTGTGTTTTTGTGCCTTTTTTTCTTCTCAGGAGCCGGGGCCAGACGGCGAGCAGGAGATGAGCCTGGCGGGTAATCCCAGTCCACCTATCCATCAACCTGGAGACTATTTCCAGCGTCCCCTACAGAATGTCAAAGCCGCGCTGAGCAGAAGATGAGTCCATCATCTTCTTTCTAAGACTTTCCCCCGAGTTTCCATCAAAACACATAAACACATCATGTGCCATTATTTTTTATTGCCCTCCCTTTTTCCTGTCAATGGAGGGCCGCAGCAGTGAGTGAATGCAGCTGAGCGGGTCGTCCTCTGTGCAGTATGCAAAGGAGACGCTCTGTTTGAGAACCACAGGATGTGACAGGATCCTCTCTCGGCCGCTGACATCAGTCTGTATGGGCTTCGATGGGGCATGTGCCAGAGATCTCCTGTCTAATAGGAAGTGAGACACTTAAAGAAATGACCCTGCCTCAGTTGCCATCACTGACTCTCTGCCAGGGAGAGAGCTCGGCTCTCCCATTACTCCTGCACTTGCTAATTAGCGTCTGTCGTTGGAGTAACTTGTACCTGTCAGTGTGTGCCGCTCTCCTATATTCAGCAACTTGAAGGAATTGAAATTGAATGCCAGCTAAGCTCCAACAAACTGCAAATGGTGCATGGGATACATCCTGATTCTCTCTCTGACCTGACAGCCTTTATATGTAAGAAATAGTTTTTAATGAACACAGACTATGTCAGCTAGTTGGTGTGAAATGTTTTATCTCCTCCAGGGCGGGGACAATACAAGTTGTTTTACTGCTTCTTTTTATTTTTTGGTACTTGAGCAAGTCCCTGTGCCAAATGTCCATGTATGAATGCCAAAGCCATTTGTGTCAGAGAGCCCAGTGCCTATTTACATTAAAGAGACTTGTTTAAACTGCCTGGTCATTGTTAATTATTGGTCCCATTGTCAGAGCAACTTTGTGCTTGTTCAAGCAAAACACGGACGAGTTTATTACAGACATTTCTTCTTCCACAGAACGAGCCACGCTGCTCGAATTCATCCTCCCCTTTTTTCTCTCATTAGTTGCAGAATAGACAACTCTACATAATGAGTAAAACATGAATTATGGTCAGAGTAATACAAATATTTAATTTACATGCAGATCAACACTGACAAGTTGAATTGTTCCCAGTTAGACGCGGCCCTATTTCAGGGCTAATCCCTCTCTGTTTGCAGATGCTCAGTCATCCCAAACATTTTACTTGTTTTGAATAATGGATTTTCACTGTGATTGTTTGTTGCTGTCACATGTGAAATAGCTACCTTGCATCAAGTCTGACTTGTATAAGTAGTGCAGAAATATATCCCGAACACACACACGCACACACACACACACATGCACACACATGCACAGGAACACGCTCTCATACCGTGTCCTATGCCTAAGCTGGATGAGACTGTTGATCAAACCCCAGGCTCTGCACAAGTGCGCGGATCTCTCTGTACAGTAGCCCTTGACCTTGCTGCGTGTCCTCATGGCCCAGACACCCGGCTGAAATTAAATTACAGATTAGTGGCTCTAGGCCCAAAGAGGGGTTTATTTGGTTGGCCCTTCTCCAAGAAGCGCTCACTCTCCCATTCAGGGACTGAAAAAAATGTCATGGGATTTAAGGAAGAAAATGTCAGTCTTCAAGACATTTTCTTTCTTCCGACTGCGAGCGCCAGGACCAGTGGTGCCCTGAAACTGAATTGTCTGGAAAGATTCCTAAATCTTGCAGAGTAGGACGAAGGGACAGAGGAGCGGAGGAAATAGGTTTGTGAGTGCATCGAAGCAAAAACAAAGAGTGACTAAATGAATCATAGCAACGAAAAAGAACAAAATTCTGGGGAAGCGGCAGCTCACAGCTGGATATACACCTTGAGAACGAAATGAAATTATGAATTCAATTAAAATAATTCTTATGAGACCGAGGGAGCAAATGCCAGCCCCTCATTAATTTGGAAGTCTGTCAAGCCTTTCGTAGTCCCTAATTACAAATTAGTCACTTTAGAAAAAAATTCATTGGCAAGTGACCATCCATTGGAAATCAAAAAGAGGACGAAGAAAAACATTTTGTCAAGTGAAATGTGCCGTAAAAGAAGAATTACTTTAATAAATGAAGCATCTAACTTACAGGACACAGGTTCTGCAGTCCTACTAAAAATACTTATTAAGAGGGAGCCCGCTTGAGTTGGCCGAGCGAGTTATAGTTCTGCACTTAACTCGCTCCAACTCCGTAATTGATCCCAGTAAATGTCACCTATCACAGACCCAGGTTCAAGAGGATAAATGCTTAAGATGCTAATGTCAAGTATTTATTTATCTATCAACATAAAACCCTTGGCAGGGTTTTGACTTGCCCCTCAGCCAAGCCTCAGACAGCGTTACACACAAACAATCATCTCACAGATTTAATAGTCTTGAACCCAAATATAATCGCAGTACAAGATGAGAATATAATGATGCATTACCCCAAAAAAGCACAGTGTGTCTTCCTTGAGGGTCCCTGGGGTGAAACTGTGAATCACACTGACTATGTTACTTTTTAAAACAAACGCTGAGTTTTGCAGCTCCTGGTCTTATTGGAAACTTGGACCACTTTGATAAATGAAATTACTGATTGAAATGATAAATTCCTGCTCATATAAAAGTTGCTTGTCTTTTGTGATAGTGGGCACAGTCCACCCATCCATCATTTTCACCAGGTCTTTATCTTGTAAGCTCAAATCATGGGGAAACCATTTTCAAAAACAAGTGAAATATTTGTCTTTGAATTTTTTTTTTCCCACCTGTTTTTAGTTGATTCAGCCGCTGAGCACAGAACATGTGAGCGTCAGCCGGTTCCAGTCCTGTTCAGTGTCCTGTGATCACTTCCCCAAGTATACGCTCCATGAATGTACACAAACAGGTGCCAGAGGAGAGACGACTATAGTCCCTGACAAGTTTTGATCAGTCGAAATTGCCACACACACATACACACACACACACACACAAAGAGACACACTTCATCCACGGCCTTGGTACATGTTGTTACTGTACATCTGTTGGCTGTTTGTGACTAAAAACACAGACTGAACAAACACTCCGGCAGTCAGATCCTCACAAATAAAGCCAGACATGAAAAAAGAAAGAAAAATCGCCA